>NW_028292569.1:11437723-11610723 GCF_029948245.1 Actinia tenebrosa
CCAACCTGTTGGAGCCAATATAGTCGGATTTATTCCCCATCCCCATGGTTGGATTGCTGTCATTTTAATAATCGAAGGGGAATTTCCACAACTTATCAACTGTGTACAGCATTGCAAAACCCTTGCAAGCAATGGAATGACATAGTTAGTAGGAAATACTTTCTCAACATAAAAATATAAATTATGAAAGGATACTTTGTCACTAATCTAGACCCAAAATTCCTATTTTATTATTTTTTTTTTTTCATGTCTCTTTAGACATAATATTAATTGAATTATAATTCATAGTTGCGTGAAAAAGTGTTGTTTTAAGCAATGTATAGGTAACGTATAGATGGAGAGCCATGCATAGTATTGTTGTTTGTGTAGGTTTGCTTGGACTATGTATAAAAATAGCTCCACACTTTAAATATCGCTATTACTAATTCCCATGTCTTAAAATCGACATATTTGAGTGAACTAAACCGGTTCAGACAACTGATAGAATTATATACACTCAGCAACTATGACGTACAATACATGATGACATTGCTTTGCATAGAAGATCCTGCTGTGCCCCTCGTTTTTGTGGAACGCTCTTGCAATGCTATCGTTTAACTAAACAACGCGAACATTGTCGTTAGAGGACCTCATGACCACTCGTCACAAAGCCTAGAGCTCTTGATTACGATACTTTAAAGGCTATTATGTCAGCCGCTGCATATTGCATGTCAGTACTCAATTCATGGGCAGACACTCGCATAAATTCGTTATTAAAGGTAAACAAGACTGAAAAGGTTAACAAACGAGAGTTATTTATAATAAGTGAAAAACGAAAAATGTCCACGTAGCAAATAAACAAAATGATATTTGCCTTTGGTGTTAAGCCTTAGAAAATGCAAAGTTTGAATGAATGAAAACATGAGACGTGCGTGGCAGAAGTATGGACTTCTGGAAGGTGGTTCTTTATGTCTGCCGTACGCAAAAAAAAAAAAAAAAAAAAAAAAAAAAGAAGGGAAGCGAAAAAACAAACCAGGCACAGTTTTGTGCATTACCAGAACTTTGGGGTCTTTCTGCATGTAACACAAACATCATGTCTTCGTTCTATTGTTATTATCTATCTTATTTTGTTTCTATTGATTTACGTAGATTGTGCTCTCCATCCGAAGAAGGCACCAGAACTTAATCATTTGCAAAGATATTCAACTCATCACAATTACATTAGGGCTGGCGCCTATTCTTAGGTAGGATCGATAGGTCATTTTTCTTATGACTATGAAACGCAACATTTTATATGAATATTTTTTTATTTCTATCCCAATAAGGGCTATAAGAGATGGAGGTACTCATAACCTAACCACTACCTGGCTCTTATTAGTGGCCATGGGATTACTAAACCAATGCCAGAACGCAGGTATGTTAACTGGCATGAACTATATAATATGATTATATATATACATATATTATAATAACAGCAGCACGATTAAAGGATGAAAGTGGCGTAGTAGCACTTGTGCTCACAACTTGGTATTCTTGGGTTCTATTTCTAGACCCAATATTATATGAGAGCATAATTTTTAGATTTTAAGCCTTTTTGGGGGTATTTCTCCCTTCGGTTTTTCGCGAAGTATTAGTCGAAGTATTATGATTATCTTGGTGGATGTAGCCCTGAGAAGAAATGTTCGATGTGACTGATTTCGTCAACCTGAGCGGAAGTCATCTTCAGAGTCAAGTGAAGAATAAAGTCAGATTGGTCATATTCATTCTTCACTTGACTCTGAAGTTGACTTCCACTCAGGTTGTCGAAACTTCAGTCACATCAAACAGTCCTTCTCAGGACTTCATCCATCCGGATGATCATAATACTTCGAGTAACATTCTCCTGGCTTCAGACCGTTCTATATAATACAATTTAAAGTTGCATTTGTTAAAACATTGACCAAAAATAAAATGAACACCTCTAGCTATAAGTAAGAAGCAACTATTTGAGTTCATAATGTAAACAATTGGAGAAATGGTAACAAACTGCGATATAATCAAATATTTTATAAGGATTTGTCTTGGCAAGGTCTTTTTTCTTCTAATTCCAGATGGAATCTTATGGGTGGTCAAACCTGATGCATTCACTTACGGACCACAAGGGACTAACATCAGCATGCGATGGAATTATAAACTGGAAACCAATGAGGTGTTCCTGACTTCTGTAATAAATTATAAAGGCGTTGACTTGGCATCAAGGCACCCAGGTGAAAACAGCTATGCCAAATATGTAGGGTATCAGAGTATCTCCTTTAGTATCTCTGGAGCTGAAGATGTTACCTTAACCATCCATAACGCCAAGGTAGTTAACAATGGCAAGTTCTGTTGTGAAGTCGACTACAAATCAAATGAGGGAAAACTAAAGAAAGAAGAGTGTACCACGCTTTTTGCATACGGTAAGATACATTTGCCTTCATATAATATATGTCAAAGTAGCTCGCTTTTAGTGATTGGTTATGGATTGGCAAGTGTTGGACACGTGTTCTGTAACATCACACAATCCGCACGTGTGCGTTTTCTATGTTTTCATTCGCGTTTTAATGTAAACTGTTATTTGTCTAACCTGTATTTCACAATAGAGTGTATGCAGCCGAGTTATAAAGCACTTGGGAAGTAGTAGCACTTTTGAACAAAGTATTGTGCTACACATTATGCTTCTCCCAGCATTTAATTCTCTCGTCTTGTGTTGCCGATCCCTGCGTGCTTTTTGCACATTGGAAATCCCATCCCATCCTATTAGATAAATAATCGTATGTTTGATAGACGATTCGTCAGCGATAAATGCATAATGTTTTTGGTATACATTACATTGATCAGTGTTGCCAGTCATCACCTCTCAAACTCCAGACGTGTCATGTAAGCAACGGGATGTAATCAAGCTACAATGCAATGCTACAGGATATCCACAGCCATCTGGCGTGTGGATATACAGACAAACCCACAAGACAATTGCAAACTCCTTCACGACTTTACTAAACATTATTAACAAGCAATCAGAAGGCACCTACTGCTGTGAGGCGACAACCGGTTTGGTAAACAAACTAAGTGTTCGTGGATTAACGTAGTAGGTAAGAATTAAAAATGTATATTTCCAAAATTAATAAGGTAATTATTTTCATCATTGGGTTTCGTATCGAGCCTTTAAAGGAATGGATGTATGGATGGATGGATGGATGGATGGATGGATGGATGGATGGATGGATGGATGGATGGATGGATGGATGGATGGATGGATGGATGGATGGATGGATGGATGCACGTCTTAGCCCAAGAACTTACTTCAAAACGTATTCACTTATTATAAGATCATCAATAAAATCAAGTACATTTTTTTCCAGAATATGAGCCACAGAACACTACCTTGTCGTCCCAAACATCATACATTATTAAAAACAAGGGATTTCAAGCACAATGTGCTGCAGAAGCTAATCCCGCGCCATATTACATATTCAAGCAAAATAATACGAAAATGCAGAACTCAACTAAAGGTGTGTTTGTGAGTGGCACTTTAACTGGAGACGAAGCTGTTCAGGTCAGCTGTGTTCCATGGAACAAATACGGTTTGGGACCAGAAAGAAAGATTGTTCTTCCAGTGGCCGGTACGTTTACGTACATAAATATTTTTTAACCAAAACCCACGGTTAATCTAGGCTAGTGTACAACAATTATGACCAAACATATTATGGCTTTTCATTAAATTATTGTCTTAATATGGTTTAAATATATGTATATATATTTCTTCACGATATGATAATAAGCTTGTATAAATTTACAAATAATGACAAATAAACTCAAAATATTTACGCAATAACATCACACTGATTAACACATTGGAGGAATAAACCTTGATATCTCAAAGATGAACCACTTAATATATTTTACTATTCAGCTATCACTTCATTTAGAAGTGAAGGCACTTCAATAAAAGGACGCCTCAGATTTACCAGGCAGCATTATAGAAATTATGCAAGTTAATAATAAGTATGTTCCAATCAAAAAAATGGTTTAACGATTTCTCTTTCTCTCACCTACAGAGAAGCCAAAGTTAAGGAATAACCTGCGCACAAGTTACAACATGACAGCCAAAACTAGCATAACTCTTACATGTAGAGCCACAGGAAACCCAGCACCAAATATTTCATGGACTAAAGGAGAAAGTTCAGAAGTTGTCAGTGTCAAAGAATATTATGAGGTCGACTATGAGTGTTCCAACGAAACCCTCGTTTTCTATTGCACTGCAAGTAATATTGCTGGTAGTGTAAGAAGTCCTCAAATTAAAGTGCAAAGTAAGTAAAGTTCTTAACACAAAAATTTAATAAAAACATACTTAGTGATAATAAAAATGAATTAAACGCCAGAACTGAGATGATTAATATATATCTCACTAATGATATCGCATTAAATGTAGCTGACAGATGCATTATTCCACGGGATAAAAAGGTTTCACCTATTTATGGTAAGCAAAACCCCACACAAGCTTAATTTATCATTGGCATGTTATTGATGAATGGTTTGCAATCATTCACAAAAGAGCAAAGGAACAGCGACATGAAGCCACGTTAGTGGTACTAACGAAGAAATATTTTGTTAAATATCATTGACATGGCCACGATGGCGAAGCTTGCAAAAGAAAAAAATATTTATCAAGAATTTCCATGTGCAGCTTTTGGATTGCTCAATAGCCCCCTTGCATATGACGTCGATCTGGGCCCGGGGACCAAACAATGAAAGAAATTTACATGAGAAATGTTTTCAAAATCTCAAGGGAAGAAAACTTAATTGTTTTGACCCCCGGATAGAGAATTAGTGCAAGGGGTCTATAGGAAGTCTAAAGCCAATGAAATTTTGTTAGATGAAATATATTATTCATTTAAGTCAACGTCTCACATTGTCAATATGATCAATGCCTATTTTAGAGCCACCTTCGTTTGCCAATGATCTGGTCACAAACTACAGCTTGACTACAAATAGCATAAATATCACCTGCAATGCTACAGGGATTCCAAAGCCAAGTATTACATGGACTAAAGGAGAGAGCAATGAAGTTATCAGCTCCAAAGAATACTATGAGGTTCCTTTAAAAAATTATGACAAAAGCAAGCTGGTCTTTTATTGCCATGCAAGCAATGTCCTTGGGAAAGCAAGAAGCTCTGAAATTCAAGTGCATGGTAAGTGATATCGATTCGAAGCATTTCAAAAAGTATCCAGTACTTTACGCATTTTTTTTTTCTGTATTTTACAACACGATGGGGAACTATATTCACCTAGAGTAAATTGCAACAACAGTTGTAGCACATTCTTGCAAAAACAACGATGTCGTATATTTTTTTAAATGCCTGCAATTTTTTGTTCCAATATTTTACACTTGAAGATTCCGAAACTTATTTCTGCCAGCGCGAGAAATTATACTGCATTAGGTAGGACAGAGTGGTTCACAGATAATTGAGTGAGCTACTGATACTGCCGACCAGGTGTTGAGTAAGTGGTTGGTCAACTTAGGGGTTGTCTATAAATCCAATGTATGCATCGTATAGTCAATCAAGTTTTTTTTATATTTTAGTTATGACAAAAGATAAGGATATTGAATATTTAAAAGGTAAGCTTAATAACACGTGCGCTTGATCTTAAAAATTAGTTATCTTTATAGTTCAAGTAAACAATCAACTTCGTTCCTCCTTCCTTACTCTTGCTATTCTCCATCCTTCCTATCTCTTTTCCTTTCAATTTATCATAATTTATCATAACGCATACCATAAACAGATGACCGTATGAGGTTTTGTTAAATAACTTTTTTGCAATATGTGAAATAACATTGTCTTCTTTTACTACCTCAAGTTGGCCCTGACAGGAAAAAATATGAGATTATCGTTATCACCGCTGTGTCACTAACTGTCGTCTTCTTGATGGTCATCGTGTTTGCGGTGATTATAAGAATCTGCAAAACGGGAACTTCACGAATTAAAGGTAGAGAGTGTGTGTGTGTGAGAGAGAGAGAGAGAGAGGGCCGAGAGAAGGAGAGAGGGAGGGAGGGAGATAGAGAAACAGACCAAAAACTTGTAGAATATAGAAAGGAATATAGAATATTGATCTATGTGACAAGATGACCCCAAGCAACAAGCGCAGACTCGGTTAGTTTTAGCAATTGCTCCATTAGAATATATTGATCGAATTGTTGCACACTGAAGCAGATTGTATATGATAGTAAGGAACTAACAAAGTGTTAGTGAATGCATTCTAATTGGCATTGAGTATTGCGCACACTCTGATTGCTCCAAAAGAGTTTGTAGTTTCAGCACTGTTACTGTGTCATCTGTTGTCTCGTTTTATATTCATACAAAATCTGCTCTGTAAAGATGCACCCCGTGACAGGACCTGTACTAAAACCATGTATTTTTCCCCCAAAGAACACAAAGAACCACCACACGTAGAGCAAGTAGACGCTGTACCAATTATCGTAAGTGGTAAGGTTGGAGAAGTAGTCCCTCATCACGAAGGACCTGCACTACGCGACCATTGAAGAGGTAGCGTACAAGGAGAAAAAGAAAAGCTTTTTTAAAAGAAAGAAAAAACCACCTGCAAATGACGAAAAGGTTGAGAAGAAAGGTGGGGATCCAGTTTACGCTGTGGTGAAAAAAGAACCGCGTACAAAAGAAACAGTTTAGATCGTTATAATGGCTGAGTACTGATATATTTAACACTTCATGCGGAAGATTCGATTTTTTGATAATGCTACTCGTATGTAAAGATAATCAAATTACGCTTTTGATAGTTAGCAAAAATAGCAAAAATGATTAAAAAATCGGTCGATAATGATGAGCAATGTTGCTCAATATTAACAAACTAAGTTAATCAGTTTTTTTAATACTTTTATGAAATAACAACTACATGTTCTTTGGGAAAATGAGGAAATGCAGTAGCAAGTTGGTAACAAGCTATTGGTTCTTCCAATAAAGATATATTCAAATTTACTACTCTAATACTTAATCATTACTTCTTCTCGCACCTAAACGGTGAGACGGCCATCGACGTCATCGCCAAAGCGTCTTGACAACTCGACATCTGCCATTGTTTTACTCACATTGATTGTTAGCTAGCATAATCGTCAGGCCGCTGGAAGGAAATGCTTGCAGTTTTGTAAACAGTTTAAATGTAGAATGTTTAAAATAAAGTAGTTTCGAAGCTGTTGGCTTGTTGTAATGTTTAGTCGTAATTTGCTCGAAACATCGAAATGACTAGAATTAATTTCTGGCGCGCCTTTGCCGGCCAACCACCTTTACCTTGGCAATGATAGTTATAAGTAATTATCCATGTGTAAATACAAGGTCAAAATATACTAAATAAAGCATTGCGTTTCTATGCATAATAACCATATAACCAAATACAATTTGCGACAAGCTTTTTTTGAAATACATTTACGCAAATGATTCAGCTTCGTTTTAGCGCGGTTAAAAAAAAACTAAGCATGAGTGCTAAAAAATATCTTTGACATCGAGTGAACAGACCGTTAACTATTAGGGTTGTACCGCGCTTAAACGGAGTTGTGTCAGTTGGGGTCACAAACAACGACGTTCTTGGATATCTAGGCATGTTAAAACTTTAGTAGGAAGTCAAAGTGGCAGACTAACTCGAAATCAAGCAGAATAACAGAAAATCAAGGTAACTTAAAAATATTCACTATTTAAATTGCATACATTCTCGAAAAAACCCAACTATTTATTATCCTATCGCCCGCGATCAGCTTAAGGTTTAAGCACCTATTGTCTGAAAAATATTCAATCAAAAATGTTTAACGGATCATTTACGCAGACCATGCCGCCACCGCAAACCACTTTGTTCTCGTAAGAGCTTATTTATGTCCTATAACACTTGGCCCTGTTTTGATAATCTTATGCAAAGGCATTTCTTTAGAGGCAAAGTTATGTGCTTGAACACTTTTCAATGTTTGCTATAAGTAGTTTGCTTCCTGGCATTTTCTGTAAAGCTGCAACGAAGGCGTCCTTGGCCTTTTGCTTCTCTCCTACTTGATAATAGCTATAACCAAGAAGTTTATATCCATTTACATCTTCACACAGGTCACACAACATTTGATATTCTTCGAAAACGCTCTTTAGTTTCGTTAGTCATCTTCTTGTACTAAACATTTTACCAGGAAATAAAGCACAAAGATACTAGTTTATTCGTTGTCAACAAATATGTCCGGGCATTCTGCGCCATGCCCCCCCCCTCCCCCCCATCTCTCGTACTCGCCTACAGACCTCCGCCCCCCAGTCCCAGGATACACCAATACACTATTCAAATTTCTCTGATCCAGGCCAAAGACTTTGTCATTAAAATCTTTTCTTGTGAAAATGAAAAAATTTAACGATTAACCAACGTGTAGCTCGTCGTTCAAAAAGCAGGAATGAGTAAGTGTTATTACTGGAACATATTCTAGAGCATATTCTAACCAATACAGTATTCAAATTGCACGAAGAACGTAGCTGCAGAAGGCAGCTAGCTGGAAAAAGACTCAGTAGAGGAACTGTTTGGTGGTTGTCATAGTTTTCAGCAGGTACGTGTAAACTACATGTACGTGTGGTTCCAAGAAAGCATAAGCTATTGATTTTCATGCGTCATCAGTCTCAACAAATATATCGTCTTGACAATTCGACAACTGGCAATGTTTCAGTCGCATCAGTTAACAAGCACAACTGTCAGGCCACTGGAAAAAGTGCTTACAGTAGTTTTATAAACGATATAGATATCATGTAGAATGTTTAAAATGAAGTGGTATGGAATTTATTGGCTTGTTATAATTTCTAGTCATACTTTGCTCGAAACATCGAAATGATTAGATATAATTTTTGGCGCGCCTTTACCTTAATTAACCGCCTTCACTTTGGGAAGGATAAGTAAACTTAATTATCTTTGTGTGACACGAGGTCAAGAGATAGTGAATCAAGTATTTTGTTTTTATGCATGCAGTAAATTAATAACCGTATTAACCATATTGCGACAACTTTCTTTGAAATAGAAGTAATTCAATAATTCAATTAGTAATTACCAAGTAAGAGTGTTAAAAATATATTTACAGCTCACGTGCCATTGAGTTAACAGCTAATTTTACGGCGCCAAAACAACTGATACAGGGTCACAAAGTCAGTATTCTAATCTTCGGTTACGACCGTGCTATCTACAAGGATATTGAAGCATTCTAAAACCGCGTCTGTAGGAAGGCAAAATGGCAGAATAAATCCAAATCAATTATCTTATTGTCGGAGTAATGATAAAAAGGTAAATTATTCATTACTCCGACGAAGGACTAGCGTCCGAAACGTCAGTAAGTTTTTTCATCTTTTTCACGGTGTATAATTTACCTTTTTATCATTACTGTTTCATCAGAAACACCGACGCAGCTCACACTAGTTTTTAGCTAGATAATTTATCTTATTGTCGATAATCAGCTGAACGTTTAAGCTCCTATTGTCTGAAAAATTTCCAATGAATAACGTCGAATGGAAATTTATAACTTAAACCATGCCGCAACCGCAAAACCACTTTATCTGGTAAGCTTATATTATGTCCTTTGGCATTTGGCTCTGTTTCGAGAATATTTTATGAAGGCATGTCTTTACTGCCAAACCATGCCAGATGCGAAATTACGTGCTTTGACATTTTTCAATGTTTGCTATAAGTAGTTTGCTTCCTGGCATTTTCTGTAAAGCTGCAACGAAGGCGTCCTTGGCCTTTTGCTTCTCTCCTACTTGATAATAGCTATAACCAAGAAGTTTATTTCCATTTACATCTTCACACAGTGAGCACACCTTTTGATATTCTTCGAAAAAGCTCTTTAGTTTGGTTACTTCATCTTCTTGTACTAAACATTTTATCAGGAAATAAAACACAAAGATAAGCGACGGCGCTTCTATTTTCATATGTGTCGTTATTTCTAACTGTAAATCTGAATCAAGACATATTTGTTCACTGTATCCAAATTCTGTTACATCACTTTGGATTTCTTCCTTTGTCTTTTTATCCGCTTCGTCTACCACGGTTTCAAGAGTTCGTATGGCCTCCTTGTATCTTTTTTGTGTCATAAGAATGGTAGCATGCGTGACATGTGTTCCGCAAGACTTTAAACCCTGGGCTTCGATTTGTTCCTGTATAACTTGCCCTGCCTTCTGTAGATATTCATTTCTCTCGGGCGATTCTTCTGGATAGGTGTGTGAAGCTGCATGGTACGCACAAGGCAGATTTTCATAGAAATGCTTAAACTCTGGATAGTGGTCGGCCATTCCGAGCAGTTCTTGAATCAAAAGGAAAAAAAGCCGGCCATCTTGGATTGCAATCGACGCTTCGTTTAGATAGTGAATAAGAGGCATCGGACCAAGATATCTGTTTATCATTGGATAAGAGTCCATTAAAATCTGAACAGCATCTTTTGGTTTGCCTTGGTCCAAAAGAAGCAAACTCATTCTGAACGACGTTGTGAAAAACGCATCGAATGCGGATTTTCTGATGTCTCTGTGGACTTTGAACTTTTCCATGTCTTCCAAGACGTACGCAATATTTGTACGAAATACAAATGGAATCTCAATATTGCTAATAGCATTTGTGTCAGTAAAATTCAAAATTGGTGATATAGGATCTTTCCTTATTTCAAGGAGTCTTGCTTCCACTTCTAGCCATTTTTCGTCTGGTACGTGATCAACAAGATTATTCTTTGGTATGAAAAAACTTGGGATGTTTTTCCGTTTAACACAACTTATCAAACTATCAAGCAAGTAAAGCAAGCACTGTCCAATATGGGTCTCCCAGTAAGACTTTGGAATAGCCTCACATGCATAGAAGAAGACTGTTTTCAAACAGTACGAGGAAAGCACATCCAAATCTTTCAAACAAAGGTACCGTAGTATTTTGAAGTAGATATAACACTGCCGTTGAGCATCAGTTACAGCACTTTTTGCTATTCGTTTTTCTGTAGTTGCAAAAGAAATTCTCCATTCTACATCTGGATTAAGGCTTTGCTTGTGCGCAACTGGAACGACATGGTATCCTTCTGTAACAATGGCTTCCACCAAATCATTTTCAAGCCATTTTCCTTGTTTCGCTCTTTCCACCCATTCCCTTGCCTCCAAGGGCCATTTGTTAACTTGAACAGCGAGAACCATGTCAAGGTCAATCCTAAGACCATAGGTTTGTATATTTTCAGCATTTAAGATGGTCGAGTACTCTACCGACACTGCTGGACCATGAATCAATATGGATTTTTGATCGTCTTCAGGACCACTGCTGACGACTTTCTTGTGCATTCTATTCTGAATCCTCTGCCCGCTCAGGTACTTTTTATCATTCAGAGTAATAACATCTCTGAGGTCCTCGGTGCACTTGTGTAAACGCACTCTGGTGTAACCTGGGTGAACGTCTCCAGATTCCAATGTCGCTTGGATATTTAAACACTGGATAGGATCTGATGTGGATATCCGGAAATCCTTCTCGACAAACAAGATATCTGCGTCTGCATGAGTGCCAAGCTCTGAATTTAGTTCGATTGACATGGAATGTGGAATATTGAGACCCTCTGTTGAACTGCCCACCGGTACAGCATTTGTTATATGTTTCTCCTCACAATATGCTTTGAGCTGTGATTCGAGGTTGATGTCTCGATCTAAAGTTACCAGTCGTTTAGGAAGTAAAATGCTGATGACGTAAGACAAATGGTGTGGGGAGAGGCTGGCTTTTTCGTCCCATTCTTCTACCATAAACGGCACTGCAGATAAAAAATATAGAAAATTGAGGTTAAAGTTTGGGTTCAGAGGGAAAAATAGATAAATAAAGACGCAATAGTTTGATCTGTATGTCAATCTTAGGCATGTAAAATTATATCGAATAAAGTCGATACATCTTCGCGACAAGATCAGTCGGGAAGAACGACTTGCGCTAAAATTCGGACTTCACTTGAGACGAACTAAGTGCAAAAATGTCAATGTAAGTTTAAATTTCTTGAGGACAAATTAAGAATGAGTTACGGCATAGTTCTTTGGAATTACGTAGCAAAATCAGCGAACAGTAACAAAATATGTGGGTCATGCAGACTTGAATCAAGACTATTTCTAAGCACTTTTTTTAAAGAATATCTGCTTATTTCACATGCAGTGTGAATAAATAATTTTTAGAGTGAATATGGTTATCTTATGTGAAAAAGTCACACAGACATGAGAAGGTCAAGATAAAAGGAAAATTAATTTAAAGTGCTCATACCTGGTAAGTCTTTACACAATATTTTCAGAATTCTTTAAATAGTAAATAGTTGATTGCGAAAAAAATTCGTCGTTTTAATGTCGAGATACGAAGGTTTATATTTCCAATATGTTAATGACTATGACGTAACATAAGGGATTTGAGTTATTTTGTGGCAACTTTTAATATTGAACGCTGGAAATTTTTGAAAACAAATTTGTAAGAGCCTTTACGTGAGTCACGAGTAAAAGGGTGATGCTTTTAAAATACCGTATTCCAGAACGAGTGCAGTGTTGTATATCAAATGATCCCTTATGTTACGACATAGTCATTTACATATTGGGAATGTCTAAAGAATCAATTTTGTGTAAGGGCTTATAAGCACTTTAAGCATGACGCAACGCTCTTGTAAAAGCGGGACGTAAAAGGGGCACAGGGAACCCAATACCTCAAGTTTGCCATGCGACAGTTTGATTCTTCTATAAAGAATCAAAAGTATAAACAAATGGCTAGCCATATTGTCAACTGAAATGTAATCTGCCGATCTGTATGGGCACATACAAGGTACAGCCACGAGCTAAGTCTACAAGGTAGTCTCTCTTTGCAGCCGTTCTTAGTGTTGGCCTTAAAATCCCTCCCCACTAACGTCTGCTCAAAGGAACACAGCATTCCTTTACCATTGTTCCGTCGAAAAATCATTTGCCCAAAACAATGTCATCAATTGTCCTGCAGTGACCAGTCATTATGTAGGTTATATGTAGCTTTTATTGCGGTCAAGAAAGGGTCTTTTCCTCGACAATATTTTATATAACAATAATATCGATCAATAGTATAAAGAACAAAGCTTCAGCTTTTGGAAGTCGCCCGTCGTTTGCTAAAATGTAATCATTTGAAATCGACGTACCAATAATCTGACAATATTTCGACTCTTCGAGTGGTATACTTATCTTCATAATGTTTTTTTTACGAGCGATTACTGAAGCTTAAAAAACTTAAAATTACCATGTAATTATTTTTTATCTTCATTAAATATTCACGAATTTCAAAAAATGTAAATTATCGTGTCCTAGTTTGCATGTACTATAGTGTTGTCTATAAACACTAAATTAATATTTTAAAGTTGCAAACCGATGCCTATTTGACTTTGTGGAGCAAAATTCGAATGCGAAGATTCAGGGAAGGCCTTTTAAATGTATTATTCTGTTTATATAACTCAAGTGTATAACATATATATACCAATATTAGCGATTAAATTCTTCTGATTATCATACTCATATTATTTATCAGTACCTTTCATTTTCTTGTACGTTAGGGTTTTAGTCCTGAGACTCGTAAAAACAGTGATTGGCTGAGGTATGTATGGTAGTTTTTGAAGATGGATAATCTTAGGGTTTTTTTAAATAAAATTCTTCGAATACTTTCAAGCAGGTGAACATTGCCACCTCTCCAACACAATGTCCAATCATTCTAACTTCCTTCTCTTCCTAGAAATTTGCGTATTGAATGCCTCTATTTATAAATCAGTACGTTTGGGGGTTTTCTAGTAATTACTTAAAAATACATTTTCCTCTACATACTACCGCATAAATTAGGTACCTGATAAGCATGGAATACCAGTTTCTGCTGTGACTTCTAACATACTGTTGTGCTTTTAAAGAAGTTCCTCAAACCAACATCGAAGTCGTCTACGTTCAAGTTCAAGGACACTAGGTTAGACAAATTGAGTTTTGTTTCTTGCAGGACTTGGAATCAGTCGTATTTGATAGATGACAAATATATATTTATGTTATTATGTTTTCTTAGTTAGCTACATTAATCTTCAATCGGTTACTAACTAGCGAGCGTCTTTTACCTCTTTTTATAGCATCCCAGGCCAAGACGCCTTACAGTAGAGCAGTTTTCGCATGACTGTGAAAAGCTCAGTGCCTTAAGCGTGACGTGCCGTGAGCGTCATACTTTGAGAATTTAATTTGCTGATATTTTTTTCACGCGAAATATGATTGGTCGGATGGAGAGTAAGTTCTCGTGCAATGTGATTTGTCTGGCGTATCCCTTACTGTGTCACGACCGTGTTCGTGCCGTGAACTTTTCACGGTCATACGAAAACTGCACTATCAATACTTATATTTACTGCTGTGCTATCAGTAACGTGTAACGGCTGAGTGATCGGATTGCGTTATTACGGCTTCCTTAATTTAATCGTTGACCCTGAATATGTTAGGGTGCTAATGTATCCGTGAAATAATATATAGCACTAAACACATCTTTTTCTTTTGTTTTCGATTGTCTCATTGGTGCTATTTCATTGGTACTAATTAGTTAGTACCATTTACGAATATGATTTCGCTCTACCTTAAGCTAAGGAGATCTTTATTGGCTAATAACAAAGTACTGCTATATTCAAAAAAATATAATACGTCTGTCTGATTGTATGATGGTCATTTTGCATTTCGAAAGTCTGACTATTGTACAATCAAAGCTTCGATTGCTAATTTCTAATATTCACATAGTTTCTAACTATGTTATAAACTCAGCTTTTACTGCTGTCCGAACAGAGGCTGTCAGTATATGCTGAAGACCAAGGCGGCTTTTCGGCGTAATCAAGCTACAACTGCTTATTTTTATTGCAAATTTCGAATCAGTAACTTACTTTCACTTGTTGCATCGCTTTCAGGCTACTATGTATGGCTTAGTTCGATCCATTTGGGTTCGACTTCATTTTCGCCACGTTATTGCAACTGAAACTCAGCTGAAGACCGCATGAAAATAATAGAAGTCATATATGACTCGTAAAACATATGTAGGGAACCTTTAAGCCCAACTAGATTTCCCTCTATTCATTTAAATTTTCTCGGTTGGATTAATAAATCATTGGATGAGTGTTTTCTCGGAAGTGATCGATGTCATGTGATCATGCATCTTCCGAGAACGACGAACTCGAATCTTTCACTATCTGGTACCTGGCGGTGATATTTTTAAAGAATAATTCTAAAGGTTGGGTGTTTATATGTAAAGGAATAAATCACTAATCAAGAGGAATTTATTCATTGTTCAAGAAACAGGACTAAGTAAGTGTTATAAATAGAACATTTTCTAACCAGTCGAAACCGGTTAAGCGATGATTTCCCTATTTCGTGGAAAGAACTCGAATATCGGGTACTACATGGAACTACTATCATGACAACCAAATATATCGGTAACGACTGTCCTTAAGAACGGATGAAACTATGAATGTATATAACGATTTATTTGATTGACAGTAGTTCCATGTAGTGCCCGATATTCGAGTTCTTCCTACTAAAGTCTCTTAAAAAACCTTCCATGTTTTCTGACTCGATGTCCCCCAATTAAGTTCGTTGTTCGCTTGTGACTCTACAACGTTCGTATGCATGTATCTTCACTATGTTCCAGTCTTTCAGATGTTCAATTATGGTGTATGTCGCTGTGCTAGCTCTCCAGTGTTTCTGGTTAAGACGCCGTAATCAGACAATAAATTTATAGAATGGGACCTTTTACTCGAAAAAGACTGTTAGGATTAGTATTCACGTTATCTTGAGAATCGTCGTCAGTAAAATCTAGTTCACTGATATTCTAGATGATTATTTTTTTCTAAATAGTCGAGTCGTAGGAACGCGGGAATTCAATTCGATTCGAAGGGGAAGACAAACCGGGTGTCCTTGGTTTAGACTCTTCGAATAGTTATTATGCTTGATTTCAAAAGCACATTTTCGTCTGGTTCTAGAGTAGACGACAAATCAAAGGGTTTCCGAGAAAATACGTAATTGACTCTATCCGTGAGTTCGATCTGTCGAATATATAAAGAAGATATAACTACTTAGCTAAAAACTAGTGTACATACTCCGACGAAGGACTAGCGTCCGAAACGTCAGTAGGTTTTTTCATCTTTTTCATGGTGTATAATTTACCTTTTCATCATTACGAATATATAATAGGTTTCCGAGAAAATACATAATTGACTCTACCCTTGAGTTCGATCTTAACCAGTTGGCTAACAGAATTCGAAATTATTGAGTTATGATACTTTTGCCTGTCGATTCTAAAATATACTTTTTGGATGCTGAATGTTACAAACGGCACATATTTTAAACTGCTGCGGAACTATACCAATTTTTATTAACATATCACTTTGAAGAGAATTTTCTTACTTCCCCACAGCGTCACAGCTGGCATGCATCGTGTATTTCTTGGAAAAAACCCATTCTTCTCGTAGCCAGACTCTTCTCAGACGTTTTACAGAATCATGGTAACCATGATCATTATATTATTTATATGATAGTATTGTTATGTGGAGTTTGGATTACCTGTGTTGTTAATTTCTGTTACTACAGTGCCGGTTTATTTGATTTCTTAAGCAATGGTCAATGCTTAATGCAATGCCTAGCTATCAGAGTGTTCTCCCAACTATCCAAGTGCACCACCAATAGACTTACGCACTGCTTTACTTGCTAACTAAAAACTTGCTGCTATAAAAACAAATTATAATACATACACCTTTGTTTGATGGTGAAGGTCTTTTGTGTATTTTAAACGCCGGACTATTGTATAATGTTACATACAGTATGCCTTACTACTATTTGCGATCTACCGTGAAGCATAACGCGCTAAACTTTATAAGTTATACATAGTTATACGTTTCGCAGTTTATTGTGTCATTTCATTTCGTTTCGTTTCGTTTCGTGGCTTATGGTAAGCCGTCACTTTAGCTTTCGATAGTCGACACTTCGTTTTCGCCATGCCACGTTTTCGCGACTGAAACTCGACTTAAAGACCTCGAGGAAGTATATGAAATCTTATGAGTCGTAATTTAAGCCCAACTTGATTTCTTCCGTTGTTTGAATTTTCACTTTCTCAGTCGCATTACGTTTACCGAAGGTAAACTAGTAGAATTGTCCTTAATTCGCACTGACATTTATAGTTACTTGAACAAATTTACTTAAAAAGAAGTACCACAGCCAGGGTAAGCATATATAAGTTACTTTGTTTATCATAGTTTGGCCTACCAACCATGAGCGGACGTGATACAGTAGTAGTATAGGGAATGGGGGTTCCAGCGCAATCTCAACACGGGCAAGACCCGTGTCAAAAATCCACCTACGGACAATCCCCACTCCAAGTGTGGTTGAGGGCAACAGCGCAAATATGTTAGTCTATATATGGAGTGCGAAGAATGTAAAGAGTTTGTTTATGATTTCTGTGTAAAGTGCTTGAAACCCAAGTTTGTACCTACTAAACCAAATAAGTATATTTGTTGTGACAAGAAAATGCAAATAGAAGACGACACGTCAGCACAGTGTTACGAATGTGGTAAGAATATTCGTAATGCCGTACCAAATGCTACCAAAGAGCAGTATTACGCTAATGGAGGCCGTAAGAAGACCCCATACAAAAGAATAAAATACTTCAGAGACTGGATGAGTCACATTCAAGGTCATCGGCCGGTATATTTAGACGACGAAGTAATGGAAAGAATTATAAACCACTTAGAAGAGCCAACCCCGCAAAGTCTACGGAAAACGCTGAAAAAATTAAAACTAGGGAAATATTACAAAGCTATTCCCTATCTTTTGTCTGAAATTACCGGTAAGTCTATTCCCGAGGTTTCTGATATGAGCAGAGCCGAGTGGATGTTTTGTCGGCTGGATAAGGATATTCCTTATTACCCTGACGTAATTTACGAAATATTTTACGAAATAGACCCCAACCACCCCCTGTTAGGATGGATTCCGAGGCGACAATAACATATTACACGTAATTCATACGATGAATTTATATTACGCGTAATAATTTGCCAAATAAGGTCATGCAAATAATTTATATTACGCGTAATAATTCGCCAAATAATTCATATTACGCGTAATAATTCACTGAATTTATATTACGCGTAATAATTCACTGAATTTATATTACGCATAATTTCCAGACTGTCGTTCAATATGCAAATGAAATCCTGTCTCGCTTTTTTCAAAGCAGATGTTTACTGAGCAAGCTTTCTTTGAAGCTCTTCTTTTGCCTCCTGGTAGATCTTTTTGCGAGATTCCTCGGAAAGATCTTTTACGACTGTTTTTTTATTTCTTATATCCGACTTTAATTTCTCGTACTTTTCCTCTTCAGCTAAGATAAGCGAGAATTCTACGTCGTCTATCTTTCTGTCGCGCAAAGCCTTTGAGACAAGGTCAGTGATCGTATTTACTTTAGCCCTTGACAGAGCTATTGTCGTGTCATGCTTGGATATTTTGCTTGACAACTGTTTCATAACGCCTGTTGTAACAGCCGAAATAATACCGCAGACGGCGCCGACGCTAGCCAAAGGAACTCCAACGATTATTCCCGGTCCAGTAAGCGAAGTAGCAACGCCAGAGCCTGTTAACGCCACGGACATGGAGCCGGAAGTTATCGCGATTTTATGTAAAATGCTTCGGGCTCTGACATACTTTTTTCTGACTTTTTCATAGTGTTTAGTTTGCCCTTCCAAGTAAGCGAGGATTAGATTTGCCTTATTCAAGCGGAAGTTCTCGGCATTCAATTCATTGGGTTTTGTAGGTAAATCAGGATAGAGTGGAGGCGCTGATGGTATAACATCCATTATATATACTAATGTACGACGCTTTTGGGAATGATATACAGGAGCAGCCACATCACGACAATAGGGATTACTGGAATTGGAGGGCCTTCAGGAAGATGTTTCCGCACGCGGATGCTAGTAAGTTCGAAAGAAGGCCCGATGGTATTTACTATAACGGCTCCAGAATGTACAGTAATGAGGATTTGAAACCTACGCTGGTTAATCAGATAGACGATCAACTGAAGAATTCTGGTTATGTTGAACATAAGCCTAAGCCAACATATGTTGAACATAAGCCCGTGCAAGGTTGGTCAAAGGAATTATTGCTGGGTACCAGTACTTATCCGATACCCGCAGTTTCATTTGATAAACACCCAAGCTTGGACCTAACGCTGAACATGCGGATTTCTAACAAGCATTCCTTTCCGTTAAAGGTGCGGGATATCTTCAAAGACGTACCCATTGTTCATACCACCGCTAAGGAATCTCATGAATGGTTAAGTGGTCCTAACATGCGTTATTGGCCGCAGCAACTAAACTTTGCAGTTTGGTGTGCCACTAGCGGCTGTGGGGTAAGCGCAAACTTGATGAAGAATTCAATATTTATGTTTCATTTTCACTTCACGGTTAGGAGAATACTACATGAGATGGGCGTTACTGCATTACCGGGAGATGCTGCGTTTTATCCTAGAGATAACAAATACGACGTTCCAGCCTATAACAGGCTTTGTAAGGAGTTCGGTGTTGTAGGGAAGGATTTTAGATGCACTACCGGTGCTAACAATGGTTTGGGACATATTTGGGCTTATTGGGGGATTGGTGGGCACGAGCTAAGCGATAAGGAAGTCCACGCGTTGAATTTACGATTGAACACTGGGTATCACAAAGAAACTCACGACAGTAGCACCTTCTTTGAACCAAATGCCAAGACCACTAAGGAAGTCAGAGACGGACCTCTGTTCAAAGACGAGGGTGGTAAGTATGGTGGAGCTAATCCACTGATTATCAAAATTACCAACGACGAGCAAACAAAGCAATATCTTAATTTCATACCCCCAGAAGGTAAAGGACTAACCAAAGCCGGCCTTGCCCGTTTGAACCGCAGCATAGAAGCTTACGTGTATTCTATCCTTGGAGCTCAGGTAAACACCCGATCTAGCATAGTGGGGAATACCGGCGCCGCAGAAGAGACGCGAGCCGAAGCCTTGATCTTATTCGAAAGTTCGATCTTGGAGGGCGACATTAGCAAGGGCGTACAGCGTTACCAACTAGCTATACAAAATTCTAAGGCGAGGTTGGACTATGCAGTAGCCCCGGGTTGTTGGTTAATGCCTAGTAATTTATCTATAAATACTGGTTCTGTAGTAGGATACAACAATAAACTGCAGCGAGCTACTAAGGATATGAAGTTTGGGGTGAACGACGTGAACTCTGACACTCTTAGGAACATTCCTCACTTCGTAGAGAAGCCAAAAAAGTCACACGAAACGAAGCTACCCGTAGTTAAGAAACCATCAAAGAAGGTCCTACCTGCGATACCTGAGGAATATGACCATAACTTACTAAAGGCCGGCTTAGCAGCTGCAAGCATTGGTCTGAGCTATTATATATGGCGATGAACAACCCCTACGTAGCTGGAGTAGATTGCGTCTATACGACTTACACAGGCGAGAAAAAATACAACCAGGCATCTTGGGTGGACGTCACCGGGATGTCTGTGGATCTGAACTACTCAGGAAAGAAATTGATATTATGCAGCATTTCTTTGGGGGCCGTTAGCAGTGCGAATGTAGGATTTCGTTTCTGTGACGACAATGGAGTATTGCAACCCATGCGCGCGAAGACGAACAACAGAGAGCCCACGCATTTCTCAGTAGAGCCGCCAACGAATAGCGCCGAGAATCTTTCCGTTTGGACTTTCCACATGGTTGCTGATTGCCACGGAAAGGTAAAGCTGCAGATAAGAGTAGATGACACCGGGAGTGTTTGCATAAATAGCATAGAAAATCAAAGGAATACTGTCTATAACCACATGACCATCAGCACTTTGACGGTAATGAGCCTCTAGAAGGGAACTTGTTCCCTGTAATATATGAATCCATACGTGAGGGAAACGCGTTATACCCACCGCTTAGATGAAGAGGGATATGACAACGGCGCTTGGCATGACGTTGGACTGTGGGTTGAGGTTGGGGGCACTGCATTGGTCATTTGCACTATTAGCATTAATGCAAATACGCATGCGAATGTGGGGTTTAGGCTTATCGATGAGAATAATAAGCCCCTGCTTCCTTATCGAACTTCAACGAACACCAGGAAAGTTACCCATTTTTCGATGGAGCCCTACACTAGGTCCACTGAAGACCTAACGCCAGTAACTTTTCATATGCTAGCCAATTGTAAATATGCTAAGTTGCAAGTCACTTCTGATGACGGCAAGTTTGGGATAAATCGCATAGGTCGCAGGCCCGCTAATGCAGCCTGGAGTCATAAGCCCATTTCTACCATGAGTGTGTTGCCGTTGGTTCCAAATTACCAGGGCGGTGCTAATACCGTCTTTCATTATCCTCAAAGCAGGACACCGTCCGATGAGAAGATTAAGCCTTCATCTTCTTCAGGAGGACCACCCCAATAGCTACGACTAATATCCAGATGTTATTCCCTACAAACTTCAACAGTTCGCCGCCGGCCCTAAGTGCCAAGGAAACAACCGAACCCAGCAGCCCAGGAAGACCGGCTGCCATCTTTTTCCCCAAGTCCGTTAGTCCCTTACCTAACTTGCTTACGCCTGCACCTGTAGCCTTAAGCGCGGATAGGATAACTCCTACTACGCCTGAAATAGCGGCCGCAAATGCCAGTGGAACGCCATACTTCAAAAGGGCTCTTTTTATCTTTTCCTTGGCGGTAAGCCCCAATTCTCTTTCCAGGTTTTCCTTTTGCGCCTGTAATTCCGCAACTTCCACCTGAAGAGTTTCTAGTTTTCTTTGAGCTGCCTCCCTTTCCTCTTCAGTACGAGCCTGGTCATTGATTATTTCCTGCTGCCGCTCTATTTGCCCCTCCAGGTCTTCGATGGCCCGATCTCTTTGCCGGATTTGCTCCTCTTTAGTGTTGATTTCGGCAACCAACTGCCGCCGTTCCTCTAAAGAACCCTCTATGGTGGTACGTAAGTTCTTAGCTTCTTCCTTGCTTATGTCTAGGTCTTGCAGGGCAAGTTCGAAGGCGTGTCGGGTTTGGTCTCTTTCACGTAAGGCATTTCCTTCTCGTTCTCTCATTTCCGTTATTCTTTGGTTTTTATCATCAAGTTCTCTCTTTCGAGCATCAAGGAGTAGTCGGGTTTGCCGCATGTAATCTGCTTCCCTTTCCTCCATCGCCTGCTTTAGCTCTTCTACTTCCCTTATCGCCTCAAGGCCTTTTTGTTGCCGCTGCATTAGGGTCTTAACTCTTTCGACGGCTTCGTCAATATTCTCACTATTTTCTCTCATTCTTTCGGGTAAGTTGGGTTCTCCTAATGCCTTTCTAAGGGTTGAAGGAATATTTTTATCTGCGTAGTATTTACCATTTATGTCCCTGATGACGTATGGATGAGCATTAGACCTATTTAACCTTGCTACTATGACTTCCCTGCCCCATTCGTTATCCGCGTCAAACATTACTTGGACTTTGTTTGGATCCCAGTTTGGGAATTCTTCCTTGATCCTATCAAAGTCGTCCGGGGTTTCTTCCATGGATTCGTCCATTTGCTCCTGAACCCTGCTAAGCCATGCAGCGCCGGGGGCTTCAGGAATGTCGCCGCCTGGGCCTACTACGTAATCCATTTGCAAAAATTCTGGAACGGTTTTGTATGGATTTTTTCGTGTGAACATACGATTTAATGTGGCCTTGACCCTCCTCCACCTACTACCAAACTTGTCTCTTAAGGCTGCGTCGTAGATCAGGGGGTCGGTTTCCGCGCCTTTAGTCCATGCGTCGTATTCGTCGTCGTTAATATCTGCTTGACCTTCCTCAGTAAGGGGGTCAAAATCCGTTCCTTCTACTTCCATTATATATGATAAGCTCAAAGTTAAACCCCAACGTATTACCTAAGCAGGTTGGCGGACTGAAAGCAGAACGCACCTTTCACCGGGTTACATTCACGCCTTCTAGCGCTAAGCCAGGGGAAACCCTGTACGTAGGCGTGCCCCGCCTAACGGATAACCTAGTGTTAGTTCCTGGTACCTTGGCGTTAAGGTTTGACCTAGCAATACAACCAAGCACTGCGGACGCGCGTCACGTTGTCAACGACCTTGGCCGCAACATTGTCTCAAAGATGCGGGTGAAGTTCGCAGGGGAATCCCTCTTGGACTTAAATAGGTACGATCTGTATACCACGTACAAAGACTTATGGTTGACTGCATTTGACCGCGCGCAAAGGATAGAGCAGGGAATCGCCAGTGATGCTATACGCAAGGTAAGAAGCGCAACCTCTGGCGCCTCAGGAGAAGACGAAATAAAGACGGCTTATGGTACTAAGCATGTAGTTCCATTAGATTTCGAAGTTATCACGAACCACGGTGCATACTACCCAAGGCAGCTAAGCGAGCTGCAGTTCGAAGTAACCCTAGCAGACACTACGAACATCCTACAGGGAAAGGACGTAAGTTCCTCAGCCGTCCACCCATACTCCGTTACTAACTTAGAGCTGCAGTACGAAACGGTATACAGCGAAGACTTAGCACGTAGCGCCGGCATGGAATACAGCTCCGGCAAGGCTTTTCTTTACGACCACGTTGTGATGTATAAGACGTTCAGCTTTACGAACAACGTCGAAGAGGTTATTAACCAAAGCATTAACCTTCCCAGGCGCAGCCTCACAGGGATAATGTTGCTGTTCGCAAAGACATACACGGCAGGATTGCGTGACTCCGAGGCGTTCTTTAATCCTAACATCACTAACGTAGGCGTTAGCATTAACGGAGTGCCTAATAAGGTTTACTCACAAGGGATAAAGCCCGCGGATATGTACCGGGAAGTCGCACGTAAGTTTGGCGACCAAATTAGCCCCGAGGAATTCTTTAAGGATAAGTATGCGCTGTGGATCGACATGCGCACGACGAACGACGAAGACCTACATGGACAGGGATTGCGGCTGGTAAATACCCAGGACGGTATTACGTTGGAGATCAAGCGCACCAAAGACGCCAGCGACACTACTAAGATCAACGCATATATCTTCGTAGTCTCAGACGCGCAACTGAGTGTAGAAATGAATCAGCTAAAAAGCGTTGCCTACTAGACTCGAGTTCCTTGAGCCAAGGATAAAGAATATTCCTTACATATATAATGCTTCGCGTATTTGAAAACGACGACACCAAACTGCAATGCCTAGTGCAAGGCGACCAATTGTATTTCAAAGCAAAGGAGGTGGCTGCGGCGTTAGATTACGAGAACACCAAGAAGGCCATCAGGGATCATGTCTCCGAAAAATACCAGAAAAGATGGGTTGACATGCAAGGGGTCCCAAACCGTTCCCCTTCTACTATCCACCCACAATCCGTGTTCATTTCGGAACCTGGGTTGTATGAGTTGATATTTAGCTCCAAGCTACCTAAAGCAGTGGAGCTGCGTAGCTGGGTCTTCGAGGAAGTCCTACCTGCGCTTAGAAAGAATGGTAACTACGAGCTGGAGAAGCGCTTCAATAGCCCAAATAAGATGAAGTTTAAAATAGAGACCGAGTCTGACCTACATAATCGGGTCGTATACAACGTTCGCAGGTTCTACCCATATGCAATCATAGTCCCTGGCTTAGGAGAACTGCAAGACACCTCAAATAAGCGCATTAAATGCTGGCAGAAGGGCTACCAGGCAGGGCAACCCGACCTGTTGATTCTCAACAGTCATAAAAAATATAATGGGCTGTGCATCGAACTGAAAACACCTAAAGGCAACGGAGTCCTGTCCGACAAACAAAAGGTGATGTTAGAAAGATTCGAAGAGAATGGTTACCTGACCATCGTAAGCAATGATTACGATATGCTGACCAGGGAAATAGCCGAGTACATGGCCGACGTACGTACCCCTTGTCCTTGGTGCGTAAAGGCCTTCAAAGGCCCCAACACCTTAAGCACGCACCTTAAGATATTCCATAGGTATAATGATTCTTAAACAAACATACTGGCGAGATCTGCTGCAAGGCGTTTCATACCGAATAAAAAACTACGTCGCATTCGAAGACATCGACCGTTTGAGGTTGGTCTTAGAACGCGACGGTCAGGAATACAGCCTTTGGGCGCCTGACTGCGTGAGATACATACTGCAGGGTGAAGAATATACACACCTACGCAGTCATGGTAAGGTAAACGGCCGATGGAAGTTTGACATCGAACGTCGAGCGGAGGATAATCCGTTGTGCGACTAATCCTCTTCATGGGCGGATAAGTAGTCATCTGCTGTGTCTGCCCTCATTTTTTCCGCCATTTCATACGCTGATAAGGTAATAGTCACGCCTCCTAGGAACGCTGCGATGTAAGGTAACATTATACCTTAAGTAGATTCCACTCTTTTCTTACCAACAGATAATGATCTAAGGGCTTAGGGCCATCGTAAAGGCAGCACCAAATATGTTGGCCGCTACGTATACAGCCACATCGGTCGCAGATGCCATCCCAGTGTTCCCTATTCTCCCACCTTACACCCTCATAGTCGTCGAAGCATACGAAGTCTTCGTCGATCTCCTTCTTACGTCGCGTGAGCACCCGGCCGGTTTCAAGGGGGCAACATCGCTCTGCTAAATCGCCGTGGGTCTCGCAGACCACATCTGTGAGGTCATAGCGACGGCAGCGGTACTTATGCCAGTTTTCTTCGAAGAGAGGTTCATCGCATCGGCGGCAATGACCTTTAAGGCAGACTCTATGCTCGCGGTGATATCGTAGGGCCTGTACTGTGGACAGTTCCTTACCGCAGTCACCGCAAACAGTGCTGATGGTCTTCTGACAGACTTTCTTGGAAAGATGGTATTGCAGTCGCTGCTTGCTACTAAAAGCTCTATCACATTGCACGCACTTCATTATATATACCTTATTTTTTATTGTTAAATTGTTAAACCCTGTAAGAGGGTTTTAGGATAGGGTCTATTATTTCTTGTTATTTTGTTAAGCCCCCATTAAAAGATGAGGTATCATTCTTTCTCATTGTTGAAGCCAGCAAAAAGATAATCATGTTAACCATTCTTCGATTACGATGATTTAACAAAATAACAATAAAAAATAGGTCCTTACTTGAGACCTCTTTGCAGCATTTAACAAAATAACAATAAAAAAGAAAGACCTATGCTAATTCCTCTTGCTGGGGCTTAGTAAGATCTTCTTTGCGACCTCTTACTCTTCTCGAGCGTCGTCTAAAGTCCTTTGTGCTTTAGTATCCGCGGGACACCAATGTCCAATGAAGTCTTCTTCAGAGAATACCTTATTACAGTGACAGCAGCTGTGTTTCTTACGAGGCGTCGGAGGGGTAACGATGATGCAGTCAGCAGGTAGTTCGCACGTAATGCAGTCCATATATCTATGGGGGATATCGAATGAAGTCCTTAATGGACTCCTTAGCCCAGCCCGCCATTGTCAAAAGCGCGCCAAACCGTTCTGCACGCTTCAGACCACACATTTCATCGTACAATTCCTGTACGCGCTCTTTTAACCGGTCTATCTCTTCCCTTTGCATTTCTATGGTGTCTCTTTTATCCTTTGCGTCGGCGGTAATCCTTCTTACTGCTTCCACTGGTTCCATCTATATATGAACCCAGATCACATGCCTTGTAACGCTCTGATAGTAGGACCCACCGGCTGCGGAAAGACCCAGTTCATCGTGGAGCAGCTATTAGGATCCTTTAGATACCGCTTTGACTACATCGTGCTATTATGCCCCACCTACGTGAACAACCGCACCTGGGAAGGCATAGGAGTGAAAGATGACGACTTCTTCGTAGATATCTTAGACCCTAACGAGTTATCCAGCCATTTGAAGTTCTGGCATAAGCAATTCCCTAAAGATACGCAGACTTTACTCATACTGGATGACATTGCCTGTGGGGACGACGTAAAAAAGCGCACCTCCGAATTAGTGAAGCTCGCCTTCAGCGGCAGACATGACAATATCAGCGTTTGGTTGCTTTCCCAGCAGCTTACCAGTGTCTCTAAACCCTTCAGGGAAAACATAGGCTCCCTGGTCGTATTTTATACTCCAAGTAAGTCTGACCTGGAAACCATTTTAAGCGACTACGGCGGTGAGATAAGCAAGGAACAGTTGCATGAATACATGCGGCATTTAAAAACGCATCAACATTCCAAGATGATCTTCTCTTTGAGGTTTCCGTATGACGTTTACATATATGGAGATTGAGCAGCTGATAGATGAAGTCCCCACACAGTTAGATGAAAGTAACCTCAAGGAACAACTTAACATCCTTGTGTCTTCGGGGAAGTGTAAAGAAATGATAGGCAAGGAACTTACCCATGAGCAAGTTAATAAGTTGTCAGAAGAGGAAGTTAAGAAGTTCCATAAGAGGTACGAGGCCGCCCTTGCAAGTAAGACCACGGACGCCGTAGCAGACTCCGCTATCCGACTTGCGACTAAATTGCTTGGACTTGCGCTGCCCATAGACGACGTGGAGCAACTGCGGAAGGACATAAGCGAGGACTATGTCATCGCCCAAGAACTTAAGATAACCTGCGGGTGGTTGTCTTTGAAGTGCGGTAAGTTAATGGCAGTCGCCTCTGCGGCTTTGCACGTAGCTCAGCACGTCGACTTGAAGGAGGTACTAGGTTCCTTCGGAACATCTTGGAAGGACTTCAAGAAGGACAGAGAAGTCGAAAAGGTCTTCCAGGCAGCACTTGCTGAGGTACCTGATCAAGTCGCCTCAAGTACTTAGTCAAGTCGTTGTCAAGTCACCTCAAGTACTTAGTCAAGTCGTTGTCAAGTCGCCTCAAGTACTTAGTCAAGTCGTTGTCAAGTCACCTCAAGTACTTAGTCAAGTCGTTGTCAAGTCGTCCGTAAGTCATTGTCAAGTCGTCATCAAGTTACTTGTCAAGTCCTTCAAGTCCCTTAATATAAGATGAGTGGCACGGAAGAACAACCACCCGTAGAAGATACCAAGATTACCAAGGCTAAATCTCCAGGCAGAGTCGCTGCCGGAAAGAAGCTCGCGGAGATGAATAAAAAGAACAAAGCCAAAAAAGAAGAAAAGGTGGAGGAAGAGGAATCCTTTATCAATCCTGGGTACGTCATTGGCGCGTTAGGAGTCGCTATAGCAGCAGGCAGCCTTTACTTACAATGGCGGGCTACGAAGCCAAAAGTAAAGTGGGAGGCCGCAACATATCACGCACCTGTAGAGACGAAAAAGAGTAAGATCCCTGAAATGGAATAACCTTCTCGCTTTGTAATATAATGTCGACCGCGTTGTTGAAAACTGTTGAAGAAGCAGCTATTATTACTTCCATTGTTGCGGGTATTGGTTGGGTAGGTAAGAAAGTGCTCAAAGAAGACTTTACTGAAGACCCAAGCAAGAGCTTCGCTAATTTTGCTAAGATGACCGCTGCCGTGGGCGGGGCTATCATGCTAAAGGATTACCTACGGAAGGAAAAGTACCTACCTAACATATAATGGTTAGCTTAGTCGCAGGTGGAGTCATTGCAGCTTTAGCATTCACTGGAGCTAATTATGGTGGTCAATATTTGGATAGATTAGTCAGAGGCGACAAAAGCGGTGCCGCCGAAAGGAAGAGACACGACTTAGCGCTGGAGAAATATCAGCGGGATGTGGCGGCTTGGAATGAAAAAAGACAAGCTTACAGGGATTGGTTGGATAAGAACTACCAAGACAAGATGCAGGCGGATAAGAACTTCGAAAACACAGACTACGCCTTCAAACTTTATGCGCAAGCGCACCCCACAGTGGCGTTAAAGAAGCCTGACTTTAAGAATTACTACCAGCCTTCTAAGAAACAAAAAAATAGTGAGTTGGTCTTCGTAGGAGTCGCAGGGCTGGCAGGAGGCGTGGCCTTGGCGTATCTAATATAATGATCGTCTTTTTGGAAAGCGACAAGAATGACTTTACCACTTATCTGAATCCTCCCATCCGCGCGGAAAGGGTTCGGTTGGTTAGTTGCTCTTTGTACAATTCTTGGTATAATTTAATTGATGGCTTTGTCGTTGACAATGCCGCCAAACTAAAAATACCAGATTCCCAATACACACCTATAACACTGGCTAAGGAGCTAGCAAAGCATGGATATACTCTTACCACAGGATTACCCCATGAAATGACATTTAAGAAAAATAATGGAAGCGCTAATTTGAAGGACAGTTCATTGGTAGAACTCCTGGGTCTTACTAGTACCACGATAAATAGCGGCAATACATATGATGTGAAATGGAAAGTCGCATCCTCTTACGAAGTCTATTGCGACTTGGTTCATAGTTACAACAATGGAGAAAAGTCTTCTCTTATGTCCAAGTTTCTGCCCCAAGGTAATCCATTTGACCCAGTAGAATACACTCCCATTTCTTTGAGCTATGACTTGTCTAATTTGGTAGAAAGCATAAACATCACCATTAAAGTGGACGGAAAGACGGTGGATTTTAACGGACGTAAGATCAATCTTGTTTTGGAATTCATATAATGGGCCGCGTAGAGGACAAACTTAAAAGGATTTACTATGGGCCGGAAGGCTATTGGAGAGGAGCGTCAGCTATCAAGAAACTCGCGACCGCGGCCAGGGTATCAGAAGAAATGGCTAAGAACTGGTTAAAAAAAAAAACCCTCTGGCAGGTTTATCTTCCCGTGCCCAAGTACATTCCCAGGCCCAGCTTTACCGTAAATACCCCCAATGAAGTTCATCAGGCGGATTTGCTTTTCTTGCCGCACGACAAAGTGAGAAAGAAGACCTATAGGTACGCTTTGACCGTAGTTGATATCGCAAGCAGATACAAGGACGCCGAACCCATAACCAGCAAGGATTCTGGGGAAGTCGCAGAAGCCCTAGGTAGGATTTATAAGCGCGTCTTGAAATGGCCTAAGCTGCTGCAAGTGGATGCGGGAACAGAGTTTATGGGCGTGGTTACTAAGACCCTGAAAGACCACAGCACTAAGATTAGGAGAGCTAAAGCAGAGTACCACAGGGGTCAGAGCATCGTCGAAAGATTCAATAAGACCTTGGCCGAGCGCCTCTTTGGGTACCAGTATTGGAAAGAGCTGGAAGATCCCTCCAAACGCAACAGGGAATGGACCCAGAGGCTCCCCCAGGTCGTCGCGGCTTTGAACAACGAGGCGGCCAGGGCTACAGGAATAAAACCCAGAGATGCCATAAAAAAGAAACACGTGGAACACAAGTCCTACGTCAGAAGTTCGAGGGCGGTCTTCCCCCAGGAGAAGAGATTAGGTAATGTCGCGGTACGATATCTCTACGGACCGGGTGAATTAGAAGGAGGATCCAAAAGAGCTACGGATCCTAATTGGTCTTTGGAAACTTATCAGATCCGAAGTGCGATAGCTAAGAAGGGTCAGCCCATCTTGTATTATCTTCATGATGGTCCCACGCGTGGGTTCGTCAAAGAAGAACTGCTTATCGTGTGATGTCCGAATGCTATCGTATGCACTCCGTCATCACACATCCATCGCTTACCGTCAAATGCAGACAGTGACACCTTCTCCTGCGTGACGTTATGTATCTGATGACCATAGCTGCGCAGGCTGTTCATCTTATGCCGCTGTTCCTTGCGTGTTCGTAATACGTTGAGGTAGGACTCGTGCGTAATGTCCTTCTTAACCACATACTTTTTTACGCCTTTAGCTTTCTTTTCTACGCCGTCTAACTTTAGCACGCTGTACATCTTTGGTTTCAGACCCACGTATTCCACGATGGGTTTTCCTAACATTTCGTCTTTCATCTTCCCAATTACCTTCTTATTCTTCGCAGAGTAAAGGAAGTGCTCCTTCGGGTAACCGCTGGTGTCGTACTCGTCTATGTCGGGGAGGCAGTCTTTGTAAACGTCTTCCGTTTGCACTTCTAGAATTAGGGAGTCGGTGTCTGTGTACAGGAGGCGACAGCGGTCTCCGTACTTTGGCTTAAGCTTATCGTAGTAGAACTCGTACATAAGCAGCTTCGATAGATCCAGCACCGTAAAGCCTGTGTAAACGGGCTTGTTTAGTAAGAGGTTTGCCCTTTTCATGTGAATCACGTAGAAGTTCAGCATTTCTACGTATCTAACGAAGCCTGGCTGTGACACGTATGCTTCTGCTTCCTCTTTGGTGCTGACTATTTTTACGCTTACGCGCTTGCGGATGTTCTCCATTGTCTTTCCGAACACGCTGTTGTTCATCAGTTTGAAGAGGTTTTTCTCGAAGTCATTTTTCGCTGCGGTACGCTTTTGCGTGTTAAAGTCAATGTAGGGGCGCATCCAGGGTTCCTGCGTGAATTTTAGGACTCTGTGGATCTTCTCTACGCGCATTCCGTGTCGCACGTAGAACTGCAGGTTGCGGTAATGTACCACATACTTCTTCTTATCCATCAGGTTCATAGTTAGTTTCCTGTACGGTTTGTAACCAGGGCACATTTGCTTTTGCAGCGGACTTAGCTGCTTAAATGGTATCTCTATCGCTTCTGGTGCTAAGGGGAACTCATTGTGTTCGTCGTGCAGGTGCTCTGGGTACTCCAGATCCACTTCTAAGACGTAACCCTTGTCTTCCTCCTTTCCTACCTGCATGTAGAAGTCTATCGGCTTCACTGGATCCCATTCGAAGTCTCTCACAGGTAGGTACTGTGACATTGCCCAACCATAAAGGTTATTCGCATCCAGGTAGTAAATGTATGTGGTTGGTTTCTCTGGGTCGTGCTCTACTAAGGGGTTGTTTGCGCGGGCGTAACGTCGGCTGGGTCCGCATACGCCACCACGAATACCGTCTTCCATAAACCGATACATGTCGTACTCCGTTAGGAGATCCAACTGCGCATTTGTCTTCTTTAACAAAGCACTCCAGCTGAGCCCAGGAGCCGTGTAGAAATTAGCGGGATCCAATCCGTAATATTCCATAGCCATCTTTCTGAAGCTTTGGAAAACATCTGCAAGCAGCACTACGTCAGACCTTAGGTAGATGTCGTGGTAGTCCCCCATGTTCTCACAGGAGTACTTTTCCCACACGTCTAACGCATGCTGGTACTCCTCATCCTTTATACCGGACTCGTTTAGGGTGCTGTAGAAGCGATCTTTGGGTGGTAGGGGTTCTTTGAATCGATCCCAGGAATCCATGTATTCATATGGGTAGACTCCTTTCCTTTCCGCACCATATTGACTGGAAATGGGAAAGTTGGTGTTATACTTTACGAGGTTTGCTAAGGAGTCCGCCATAAACTGCTGCGAATCTAAGAACTTTAGCTTACCCACAGTTACGGACATGTAGCGCTCTTTGTTGTTGGGTATGCATTTGACGTCGGAGCCGTCTGTTCCTTGTAGTAGCAAATGGGAGTCGTAACCGCGGAGGTTGTGAAAGAACACCGGAATCTCCATGTCTGGATTTACTTTGAAGTTTATATTGCATTTCCAATGAGCCGCTCCTCTGTATTTACCAGTGATGTGGCAGTGATCCCTAACCTTATCCACATAGAAATCCTCAACAAATGCTTTGTGACAGTGAATGCAGTGCGTGGAGGGCTTTCCCGGCTTCTCACCTTTCTTAGCATACTTCCCGCATTTAAAATGAGCTTCTCCTAGATACTTTCCATCTTCATCCCACGCTTTCTTGGCTCGTCTTCCAAACTGAAGAAGCGTATGTTGGCAAATGTGGCATTTTTTTGCCTTGTTAAAAGCCTCCTGGTTCTCTTTGGTAAATTCCATCTTCTTTGGACGTCTTAATTGTTCTCTAATCTCCCCCTCCTCTTCTCGCAATGCTTCTAGAAACTCATTAGCTGCGTTCTTACCTCGGTAAATCACAGGAGGGTTTGCTTTACCGTCTGATCTGACTACTATGTAACCAAAGGAGCAGATCTCGTGTAATCCTACCTTATTCGTGGCGCCACGTTTCTGCTCTTCCTTAGTTATCAACGCTTCGAAGTCTGCATATATCACGTAAGGCACTTGCATCTGCTTTTGATGGTCTGCGTATGAAAGCTCTTTGTTGGTGGGCATCTGGATCCGTTGCGCCACTTCTTCGACTCCGCGGCAGATCTCATCGTGTTTCTTTAGGGTATTTAAGGATGTAAATGACAGCAAGCAGCAGTCGCAGAAGTACTTTTTGCCTTTGTGCTTAGTATGTCTGTAGAATAGTCTGCTAATGTGTTTAACCCATGAGTAGTGTCCGCCGTGGTAGAATAAATGTACGCGCTCTCCTTTACTTTTTGACAGAACTAACGGTACTATCGTCTGCTCTCTGACTCCGTAAACGTTAATTGCTAGATCGTTTATTTCCTCAAATATGGGGATGTCTATCAACTGCATGGGAAATTCCACACCATCCCACTCTAAATCGTCTGTGGGATACTTACTTGTCCTACAGGGATCCTTCTCTGCTGGATACAGTGCAGACCTGATTGCCCACATAAAGCATCGATTGTCTTCATTCTTCACGTTTACAATAGCCTTCTTCCTTTCTACCCACGTTGGTAGCGGTACGTAACTCCCCCCTCGTATGGGTACGTACCTGGCCATACTTATCTCTATTCCTTCAACCTCCTCTACTGTCCAACCCGATCCTTCTTTCGTGTAGTTAGACAGCGACTCCATTATTGCTTCTAAGGCTTCACTGAGTGACCTATCCAGATTCGTGGATTCTAATATCACTAACGACTTTGATCGCAACATTGCTGTCGTCATTACCTCGTCTTTTGACAAACTTACTTCTACCATTATGCTCGCTTTCAGGGCTCCTAATTCTTCTATACCTTTTCGGAGAGTCCTTTTAACCTTCCTTTCTGACTGACGCCAAAACTGTCTAACGTCAATCTCACCGTTACCGGGTATTGACACCGTGCTGAAGTTGCTTTGGGATTCCATCTATATAATAGGAAATATTTTATACCTAATACCAAGCACTTTTTAGGTCGTCGTAGTCGTACTCACAGTCCTGACAATGCCAAAACAATTTAACCTTAGTCTCAAACTTCTTACCACATCCACAATCATAACTGCTCATACACTTCGTCTTCATTTTCAAATGCTTTTTCAAATCCGCTTCTTTCTTAAAAGTTCTCTTACAATCTTCGCACTCCATATATAGACTAACATATTTGCGCTGTTGCCCCCAACCACACTTGGAGTGGGTCGTTTCCGTAGGTGGATTTTTGACACGGGTCTTGCCCGCGTCGAGATTGCGCTGGAACCCCCATTCCCTATACTACTTACAGTCTCTTAAAGAAAGCTCCGTTTGTACGGCGCGCCATTTTCACTATATTGTCTTTCCAATTTTTGACTATCGCGTATCTCTTCTCTCGTGTTTCTGACACCGTAATCCGACGATAAATTTATAGAAGGAGTCCTTTTACTCGAAAAACTGTTAGGATCAGTATTTTCAGTATCCGAGAGAATCAATGCAATCAAGTTCACTGATATTCTAGATAAATAGTTATTCTAAATAGTCTTTACTCGTCAACAGATCTTATATAAATCAGTCGCAGTCGTAGTCGCAGTTTTAGTCGAATTCAAGTCCAAGGGAGTGCTTCTTGAGCTTCGAAAAAAAAAAGTTGATTCCTAAAGCTAGCGCTGGTTCTAAAACGCTGACGACAACGTTGTCAACAGAAAGTCGAGCACATAATGGGGTTTCGAGAAAATACACAGTCGTCTCTTCATGAGTTCCATCTTAATTAACTATCTACAGAGCGAAAGCCCCGGCTTATGGAATAAGTCTTTAGTTACCAGAGTTCGAACTGATTAAGTAAATACCGTTGCCTGACTCTGCAGTTTATTTTTAGATGTGCGAATATTTCAATCCAGTACAACATTTTGAAATTGCTGAGCTATACTACTATTTATTAGTTGAAAAATGTAATAGTTGTCTAAAGCTCTTTGAAATGAGTGAAAATAAGTCTCGAAATAAGTCCCTAACAGTCTAGCCATGAGATTTTTAGAATGGCTTCTAAGAGTTTGAGGGGTGACCCAATATGCCTTTTCATGGTTTAAGAATCGTTTCCACTGCGCATGCGATTTTATCCCGAATTTCCCACCTTTTTTTTTTTGTCTAAACCTTCTTTTGTTCTTAATTAAACAAAAGAAAGCGAGAAATTCGGGATAAAATCGCATGCGCGGTGGAATCGATTCTTAAACTATGACAATTTCGTAGCCAGAGCCTGGGTTTCTTCTGGTCTGCTGCGAAGAACGAGGGCTCTGGCATAATCCATTGTTGGCGTACGCGCAATTTTCCGGAAGTGAAATATAATCAATGAAAAACCTGCTTTAAAACTGCTTTAAAACAGAGTCCTGTGTTTATTTACCATCAAAATAAAAATTAGAAATCGGGATCATATGTTTTTAATATTTGGCAAGTATTTGAACGCTTGCACTCTTATACCGGAAGTCCAAGAAATCCTGGTCTCAAGAAATGGGTTATGCCAGAGCCCTCGTTCTTCGCCGCAGGCCAGAAGAACCGCAGGCTCTGGCTACGAGATTGAAACTATGAAAAGATTTATATATTTTAGGGGCCACAGGGAGCCCAAATAACACTTATTACAGCAAAAAGTATTTTCTTACTTCCTCACTGTGTGTTCCTGTATTTCTTGGGGGAAAACATTCTCGTACCCAGTCTCTTTTTAGTTTTGCAAAATGATGGGAACCGTGATCATTATTCTCTACATCCGCATACCCATAATGCTTTGCGCCTTTGTGGGTTAACCAGAGGGTAAAAAACCCTCTTATTTTGCTGAAGACTGATCAGACAATGTTGAACATACCTTGTTTGGTATCCAAAGATAAAATGATGAAATAAAAAACAGAAAAAAATAGAAGCTTGAAGACGTTTTAAGGTAAATTTTAAAAAGAATTTCGCTAACTCAATACATCTTCTGTAACACCAAACTTCTTGATGTTCTGGAGGCCCAAAATTAATTAGGAATAAACTGATAATCAACATGGTACAGATAAAAGCAGGTATAGTATAAATTCAATTAAGAAACCTTTCAATTTTGGACAGTTTTTTGATTGGTTACCCCATTAAGTTGCAAAGCATTATGGGTCATGCGCATATAGAGAACATTTGTTTGCAAATACCGCAGTTAACCCAGGCTCTCCAGGAAATATATGGAGTAAATAGATTTGCTAAAATGTTTTAGGTTTGCTAAGATTTTGGATATAAAACTTCGAGTATATAAAAACCAGAAATGTGCTTACCGTTTCATATTAAACGTTTTTACGTCTTTTATCGATTTTAGGTATTCCTTCTACTTCTCTTCCCTATATAATCTAAAATTTGAAACCTTCGGCCGATTCCAACTCCAAGTCACTCTATTTCAGCTCGATTTTTTCCCACCAAAAACACGGTCTCTCCCAGATTTAAACCCATCAGGCAAAAGAAGGATGTCCAAAGAATCCTAGAAGGTATTCTTTACGAAATGAACCAAGTTTAATAGAGAAAATCCATGTTAAATTTTATTCACGGTCATGATTTCTATTGTGTTTCATTCATGAATTATTAATGAGTTTTTTTAATATTATATATAGGTAGATATGTTACTTCTTGGATCAGTGTATTCCATTTATTTTCTCCAAGCTGTTCCATTTGTGACGGTCCTTTTTGCACCAGATCCTGCAGGTACGTTAGTTCCTAAACCTAACCTCCACAACTTTGTTAGTGGCCAAAAATCCTCACCTTAATACAACTTAAGCTACCATCAGATCTTACTTACTTACTAGAACAATGGTTACCTCTTGTATTTGTAATTGACAATTTTACTTCTCACAATCGTCAGGTTCAGACGGTTAGTATCTGAAATGAATAGATATAAAAAGTACTAATGCTATATGCAGCTATATAACACTTCAGTGGACGTCCAATAATCACTTTTTCGGATGATTTCTTCATATTCATATGTTAATTAGAGGGACACAAGTTGGTTTATCAGTTTTTACTGTCATGTCGTCACCGTTTTTAAATAAAGTTCATTATTAATATTATTATTGTTATTATTATTATTATTATTAATATTATTATTATTATTATAAGAGCGAGCGAACAAAAGAACTCGAGGACCGAGCACAACACATCAAGGATATTGCACCACGGAAGACTCAACGTACGATAGAATTAGCTGCCGAAAAAGGATCTTCAGTGTGGCTGACAGTGCTTCCCCTTCAAGATCTTGGCTTCAACCTGAATAAAAGGGAGTTCCGTGATGCTATTAGACTGCGCTACGACTGGCCGCTAGATGATATTCCTTCGACTTGTGTATGCGGAGAATCTTTTACAATTGACCATGCTATGACCTGTAAGAGAGGTGGCTTTATCATTCACCGCCATAACGAGTTACGTGACCTTGAAGCTGAGCTGCTAAGTATGGTGTGTAATGATGTTCAAGTTGAACCGGTCTTCCAAGAAATCTCAGGAGAAGAACTTAGCAGAGGATCAAACAAAGCACAAGACGCAAGACTCGATATACATGCGCGTGGATTTTGGGAACACCAACGTTCGGCCTTCTTTGACGTGAGGGTATGTCACCCCAATGCCGAATCGTACCGTGAACTAGAACCACAACAGATATATCGACTACATGAAAACGAGAAAAAGCGCCAATACTCAAGAAGAGTTATAGACATCGAGCATGGCTCATTTACACCATTGGTATTTACGACTACAGGGGGGATGGGTAACGAGTGCCACGCATATCATAGTCATTTGGCCGACAAGATATCACACAAGAAAGGAGAACAATACGCAAAAACAATCTCTTGGATTCGTGCTAAAACATCATCTGCTCTTCTGCGTTCTGCACTTGTATGCTTGAGAGGTTCAAGAACAAATAGGCGAACACCTTATGATATACATAACTGTGATATTGACATTGACACTGTCCAAGGAGCCATTAAGTCATTTAATTAGATTCGCTTTTAAATTTTTTTTTAATTTTCTTTTTTTCTAACCTTTAATTGTTTTTTATATTTTGTAAATATATTTTTATCGATAAATAAGGAATTCGTATATATATTTATTATTTTATATTCATTATCACTTTAAATCATTTATTATTATTTTAAATATTAGTTAATTATTATTGTTATTATGAAATTATGATTATGAAATTATGATTATTAGATTGTTATTATTTATATTAATAAAATTATTATCATTCCTATTATTGTTATTATTATTCCTATCATTATTATTATTATTCCTTTTATTGTTATTATTATTCCTATCATTATTATAATTATTAATTTTATCGTTATTCCTATTAATATTATCATTATTATTCCTATTATTATTATTATTATTCCTATCATTATTATTATTATTATTATTATTCCCTTTATTGTTATTATTATTCCTATCATTATTATTATTATTAATATTATTGTTATTCCTATTATTATTATTATCATTATTATTCCTATTATTATTATTATTATTCCTATCATTATTACTATTATTATTATTTTTATTATTCTTTTTATTGTTATTATTATTCCTATCATTATTATAATTATTAATATTATTGTTATTCCTATTATTACTATTATTATTATTATTATTCCTATCATTATTATTATTTATAATATTATTGTTATTCCTATTAATATTATTTCTATACCTATTATTATTATTATTATTATTATTATTATTATTATTATTATTATTATTATTATTATTATTATTATCATTATGATCATTCAATGGCGTCGGGAGGTTAGGACGTGTCTTCTAGCTCTGGGGTGCTCTTTAATTTTTCTGTTGTTGATTGACCCTGAAAGGAAATGTCTAGGAAAGGAAAACGAACGAAATGGACAGAGGGAATGAACAGAGATCTTTTAGAATGTAAGGAAAGAGCATTCGAAATAATATCTTCGAAGGATCCACCACTTAACCAAAATGGCAGAAAGAAAGGCTACATTCAAATAATGACGGAGCTATGGGAAGAGAAAGGCTATGGAAGCCTTGGTTTAACTGGACAAAACCTTAGAGATCAAGCCTCAAGACTGCAAAACACACAGAATTGCTCTAACATGACGACTTTAACACAAGAAACCGAAGAAAATATCGAAAATATCGAACAAAATGAGGACGAATATGCAGCTAATCAACCAAGACCGACACCGAATTTGCATACTAGTGTATTGCAATCCCCTGAGGCATTTCTCGACAAAGAAGGAAAAACCTCAAGCAAAATTCAGCCAAATCTACCTGACGTTGATGTGCTTCCCTCTAAAATAAAAGAGAAAAGTTGGGGGACCATAACTCAAGAACAGTTCTGTAAACAAATCCAGGACATCTACGATGAAATTGTTCATTTTAAACGAAATATCTTCAATATACCATCGGGTAAAGCAGGCAAGAATTTCATAACCGAATTGACGTATTGGCTAAAGCAATTTAATTCTAATACAGATCTAAATTATGTTGCCTTGAAAGCCTTTATGGTGCTCCCAACGTTGATTCTACAACAACCCTCAGCGACATCCAAGAGCAAGGAACACAGTGAGGCTATTGAACGGAGGTTGTCCTTATGGAGAGCGGGGGACCTATCTCTCTCCTGTTAAAAGAAATAAGGTTCATACAGAGCAGGTTTAGCAAGACGAGGAAAGCAAGATCTATGGAAGATATATCCAAAGTATTCGCCAATCTAGTTATGCAAGGAAAGCTATCAGCCGCTATAAAACTTCTTGACAGAGAGACATCCACAGGTGTCCTTACTTTATCACCCGAAGTCTTAGAGGAGCTCAAAGAGAAGCATCCTTCAGCTGCTGACATCGAAGATGAAAGCCTCTTGAATGGTCCCCTGGAACCTAATCCTCCTGGTATCTTTGACCTAATCGATGAACAGATGATCTACAATGCAGCAAAGAGGACAAGAGGATCCGCCGGACCTTCAGGAATGGATGCCGAACTTTACCGAAGAGTACTCTGTTCAAAGAATTTTAACGCCGAAGGAAAACTACTGAGAGAAGAAATAGTTATTATGACCAGAAATTTATTAAAATCTTCATACCATCCTTAAGCTCATGGCTTAATGCGATACCAATTAAAGAACAGGGACTTACTTTGAATAAACAAGAATTCAGAGATTCCCTTTGTCTGCGTTATAATATACCGTTATCGGGTTTACCAAGTACCTGCGCTTGTGGGACAACCTTTTCGGTAAGCCATGCACTATCGTGTAAAAAGGGAGGATTTGTTGCACAAAGACATGACAATGTCCGTGATCTACTTGCCATATTTTTAAACAAGGTTTGCAACAACGTTCAAAAGGAGCCACAGCTTATCCCATTGGATGGCGAACAATTTAATCTAAAATCTACTAGCACAAGTCAGGATGCAAAGCTCGACATCAAAGCTGGATCGTTTTGGGCACAGGGAGTAACTGCATTTTTTGATGTAAGAGTATCGCATGTTAATTCCAAGAGCAACCAAAACAAATCCACTTCTACAATCTTCAAAGATCAAGAAAGCGAAAAAAAGAGAAAGTACCAGCAAAGAGTAATAGATGTCGATATGGGAACTTTTACGCCCTTAGTTTTTGGTACGAATGGAGGGATGGGGGCAGAATGCCAGATTTTTCTAAAGCACCTTACTGAGAAATTAACCAAGAAGACAGGGGACACATATGCAAATACCATAACATGGATTAGAACTCGATTATCTTTTGAAATAATTAAGTCAGTACACATGTGTGTCAGGGGGACAAGAACCCCTTTTTTTATGGACAATGAATTCTTGAATGACTTTAATCTTAACGCCAATGTAGCGGAAATTTAGAAATATTTAGATTTTAATAATAATTATATAGTTTTGATATAGTATTATATCAGTGTGAAGAGCTGGACTCGTGTTTTGAGCTATTAATTTATTTTACAAATATGTTTTCATAGATAAATAAGTATATATTATATAGATTTGTTATTTTATATTCATAATCTTTTCTTTTTTGTTTTATTATTATTATTATTATCATTATCATTATTATTATTATCATTATTATTATTATTATTATCATTGTTATTATTATTATTATTATTATTATTATTATTATCATTATCATTATTAGGCAGATATCTGCATTCTTTAATGTCAGGGTGTGTCACCCAAATGCAGAGTCCTACAAAGACCTCACCCCCCAGCAAATATACCACCTGCATGAGAATGAGAAGAAGCGCAAGTATGCTAGCAGAGTCTTGGAAGTTGAACAAGCGACTTTTACGCCATTAGTATTCACTACAACTGGAGGTATGGCAGATGAGTGTAGAAGATACCACAGTAGGCTCGCCGAACTAATTGCCAACAAGAAAGGAGAAGATTATGCCACCACTGTATCCTGGATCATACGAGCAAAGGTTTCTTTCTCCCTTTTGAGATCAGTTCTTCTATGCCTTAGGGGCTCAAGAACCACATACTGGCATACTGATTAGATGCTACTACCTTCGCATGATCTGACAATGGGCTAGGCCAGATGATTGATAGCCTTTGTAGATACTATATAGATATTATTATTATTATTATTATTATTTATTTATATTTATTTATTTTATTATTTTATTATTTTTATTTTTATCATCATCATTGTTATCTAACAATTATTCGCCAGAGGCAAAGTGAATATCGGGAAATATTTACCGAGACGCGAGTCTTCGAGTGGCGAGGTAAAAACTATTCTACGATCATATTCACTGAGGCTGAGGCAAATAATTGTTTTAGTATAAATACACAGGTGATTCTTTCAAAAAAGAGAAACAAGGAAAAAAGAAGATTTAAAAAAATAAAAAATTGATATCAGGAACCATTTTAATTGAAGTGACAAACGGGGCTTTAAATTACAACTTAGCTTATTTGATTGTATTAAGTATCTTTTTTTTTTTTTACCTTTGAACAAAGTTTGTGCAAATTTGTTAGCCTCTATAGTGCTTTTTTGGGACAGCATTTCTTTCATTATTTCTAATTCCTCTCCGGTAACAGCAACAAAGCAGCTGGCCGCCATTTTGGATTATCGCTAGAGGTGATTATTGTGTGATAGTGTGAGTTTCTCGACCAATCACCTGGCGAGATTTTATTCAATGATCTGGCCTGTGTATTTTTACTAATATTTTATATTCAAAGGAAACGGATGGACACTTGAAATTAATTTCCTCCCGAAGCTATAAAACAAGAAATTATATGATCGAAAAGACGCTAAATTAATTGAAATTGCATATTAATGGATCATGAGGTATAAAACGACTTGCCTTATTGACTCTGGCCTTGAAGCAAGAAAAGTAATGGCGATCAGAATTGTTTTCCTTTTAAAACCTCCTTTTTTTCGGCCGAAAGTTGCTTAAAACGTATATTTATAGCAGCGTTAGCCTTTTTCTTAAGCAACTTTTAGTCGAATAAAATATGATCAAATTTTGGACGTATTTCGTGCAAGTGCCACTTTAATTTGGATACCATTGTCCTTTAAATGTTGCGTCCGTAATAGGCCGGTTGTTTCATGATAACTAATCTTGTATTCTTTTCCAGTTGGAATTTCATGGCTTGCTGTACCAGATGAACACACCAACGTCGAACAAGGACGTCCTATTTTCCTGTGCTGGTATTACAAAATGGACGACAACGAATCATTTTTGTCCTCCGAGATTGAATTTTTTGTAGACACTAAACCATACCCCACTACCATGGCTTCAAGACATATGGGAGAAAATACGTATCATAAACATCAAAGGAATGATCCTTCATTCTCAATTTTTGGTAAATATAACGTTACCCTATCTGTGCGGCACAGTGTTGAGATTGGACATAATATCACCTACTGTTGTGAAATATCGTGGACATCAGTAACTGCAAGAGTAAAAGAAAGAAAGTGTTCTAAAATATTCGTTTATGGTAAATATTATTACAGTTGCAGTTGCATAATTATTTTTTAAATAATTTGATAAACGTTTATACGTACATTTCCTATAGGTCCAAGTCCCTTGTCTTTTCCAGATGGTTATTATGATTTCTTTGTTTTGATTTCTGACTTTAATTTAATTCAATTTATATATATACATATATATAAATTTTTATATATATATATATATATATATACCCTCGATTGCAGAAACGTTGTAGTATACATTTATACAAATACCTAATTTATTCAGTATATTTAATGATATGCAAAACAGAAAACTCGCTTTATTTATTATTTGTTTATTTATTTATTTATTTGTTTATTTAATCTATCTATCTATCTATCTATCTATGCATTCATTCATTCATTCATTCATTCATTTATTTATTTACTTACTTACTTACTTACTTACTTATTTATTTATTCATTCATTCATTCATCCATTCATTCATTCATTCATCCATCCATTCATTCATTCATTCATTCATTTATTTATTTATTTATTTATTTATTTATTTATTTATTTATTTATTCATTCATTTATTTATTTATTTATTTATTTATTTATTTAAGCCGAGCCACGGATTCCCTATCACACTCCACAACTGTCCTGTAAGCAAGGCGATTCCATCAAACTACGATGTAATACAACAGGGATCCCATCACCACATGTTGAGTGGATCCACGATGATACCCTTCAACGGATTGGCAGCTCTTCAGATATTTCATTGAACATAACTGGCAGAAGATCAGGAGGGCAATATTGCTGTGATGCAGATAATGGATTCGGTAGAGATACAGCCTGCACAGCAGTAAATGTCACAGGTATGTATAGAATTACTTGTAGAATTTTGCATGACGCATTGTAACAAACGATGTAACAAATGTATAACATCATCACCTCATGAAGGCTGTGAATAATTGTATTGAAAAAGTGTCACTCAAATATCGAGCTTCAGCACAACTCTACATCTCTGCAATAAGAGTACTATGCTCAAATAAACTCGACTAGCTTGGCTGAGCATTTAAGACTGATGTAGATGACTAAGGTACAAATCAAAATTAATGTTCTATTGTCTTTTTTTCAACAATATAACCTGTTCTAATGGAATGATTCTTACCCAAGTACGTAAAATATACAGTAAATAACAGGTTACTTGAACTGGGTCATGGGTTGTAACCAGATGCAAGAAAGGATGCCATACTATCCGATAGTGTTGAAAACATGCTAAAAAAGATGTTGGTAAAACATGACTGGGATTGAAAAATATATATATATATATATATATTTTTTAACTCAGTTCACCTCGTTAACGCGGTTGCTAAAATAAAAGTCCTTTAATGTGAAAATTTAATATATCACAAGGCTAATCACTGGCTGGTTGTTTGACTTCACAGCTCTTTTACTTTTGCTTTCAGAATATGAGCCAGAAAATACAAAACTGTTGTTAAAACACATGATTATACTTGATAATATGATTCGTATAAAATGCGAAGCTGTTGCCTCCCCTCCTGCAAACCGTTTTATAATGACAATTGATGATAAAGGGTACAATTCGAGTAATGGTGTAATCGAAGTACCAGCTGCAAGAAAAGATAAAATATACCACATAAATGTGAGTTGCATTCCACGCAATAAATATGGACATGGACCAATGAAGAAAGATGTTTTTCGAGTGTACGGTAAGAGAACAGAAGAAAATGGACATTTTTATGACAATTAAAAAGAAGAAGAAAAAAATCTAAAATCATACATATATTTTGTGTGTTCATTGCTTGCTGAATGCAACGAGTTTGCTTTCATTCTAGCTCCCTCTGAGATTTATCCTCATTTAAGGTAACGTACGAAAAGACAACCCCTTCGCTGAAAAAATAGCAATAAGTGTATAAGACACAAAGAAACAAAAACAAAAACGCACACACCACACACACACAAACAAAAAAATAGATAAACAAACAAACAAACAAAAAAGCAAAGCACCGTAAATAAAATGAAGTCCTCTTTTTGTTTTGTTTTTGCGAGCCAGCTCCTCCAACCTTCATAACTCCACTACCCACGTTTTACAACATGACTATCAGCGGCATAACTATGAAATGCGAAACAAAAGGAATCCCAACTCCAACTATTACATGGATCAGTGGGGATTCAGGAGATATCGTAAGCACTGGAAAATATTACAACGTCTCGTATGTAAAGTGTGCTACAAAAACGATGACGTTTTTCTGCAACGCAAAGAACGAAATTGGGAACATCAGTAGCCCAGAAATACGTGTTAATGGTAAGGAATTATTTATAAGATATACAACTAATGTCTTTTTATTTATTTAACTCATCCCAAGATTAATAGCATGTGTGCTGTAAGCAAAATATAGGTTTCAGGACTTCACCGAGTCTTTGTTTTTATTTATTACGCCCATTCAGCCATCCACACATGCCTTGATGGATCCTTTCATCCTGACCCATCTGATACATCTTATCATCTTTCTTTCTTTTTCTTTCTCGTTTTGCTATTTTTCTCCAATATATTTAACAGTTGTGATTATTGAATATTTACCGAGCTGTGATAATCACCATAACCACTGAATCTGAGGAGGATAAATGTTTTAGCATAATTTTACACTTGAATATCAGAGGAAGACGAAATCCAGAATTGAAATAAACAAAAAACTCAAAAAAAAAAAAAAAAAAAAAAAAAAAAAAAACTCCTACATAAAATAAACTGCCCACCCCCCCTCCCCCCTCAAAATCTAATGGTCCGTACCTTATTCGGTTCAATTTCTTTCAGTGATGACCAAGCACAACTGCAGTACAGTTGGCAAAGGTATGTATACCACATTCATTTGACTTCTAAAGACTCGATGGCTTTTGATCGTAATTGTACAGGTTGATTAAAGAAGCAAAGACCTTTTCTGATACCAAATGTTCCATCTTTAATAAGCCAATATTTCGGCTTGCAGCTCGAGGATGCGCAAGCTAAGGGAGGGGAATAAAAATGTAACTTGCATTTGAGCTTTTATGTCCTTAAAGAAATACGTTATAATAGAATGGAGAAAAACAAAAAGCTACCGCCCTCCCCCTGTCCGAACTAATTTTTTTTCTATATTTCGGCAACTTAAAGTTTTTCGTTCCAAGGCTTAAAAAGGGGATTTCCCTCTTTATCAGCTCTTGACAGTTTGATGCAAAGGATGTACTGCATACTGAAAATACAACTTTGGCACAGGAAACATGTCTGTTTTGCTAAATAAATAATTTGTTTGTCAATACAGAGTTAACTTTATCTCTCTCCAGGTTTAGATGAAACTACTCCAACGGCTTTAAAATTAGCGATGATCACTTCGATAGCCTGCGCATGCTTTGTCGTTGTGGGAATAGTCGTTGTTGCCGTACGTTTCTGGAGGCGGATAAAAGCTTCAAAAGGTACACAGCTGAGTTGTTAATGAGATAAATCATGAAGTTTATAAAAAAATAAATAAAACAAAAAATCAAAGTTTCTCTGCGCAGCATCACCGTCTTTCCAGAATTAACAGTACTGAAAGATTGGTATAATTATATATATACATTTATTGAAAGTCTTTCCTACTTTTCTCTTGTCAGTTTTCTTATTTCATCGTGTGGCTAAGTCCAGGTTTGCAGATGCTGATGTTGTCATTGTTGTCGTTATAGTATATAATTGCTGCCAGTGCTGTTAATTCTTGCTCTTTATTTGTTGTTGTTGCTGTCGTGGACTTGTTTGTTTTATTATTCCAAATAAAATTAATCTAAAATAAACGTGTTTCTTTTCTCACAGTGAAAAATATGGACGAGAATATATACCAAGACCCAATAGATGCTGTTGATCTGGAACGAGAAGGATCGTTGTCCCTTGCAAGAACCACATCTACCAATGATGATTATGCAACAGTTGAAGAATGTGGTGTTCCCAAATCATTGAGTCATGTTGAAACCAACGTGCACTCTACAGGAGAAGAACCACTGTATGAGCGATTGGTGCTTCCTGGGATATGACATTACCGATACAGGATGGCAAGGAATAGGCCCCTTGCCATATCACGTAATCTAACCCTACCCATAATAAATCTTGAACATGTGTCAAATTCACTAGAACACGGCCAGAAAGGAAAAGAGCTCTTACATATCAGGGAAAAGGCGAAGTTTCAGCGCATAACTTTCGACATGGGAAAAATGATATTAAATATAAATTTAAACACCACGTACATAAAGATTTGCATGGGAAATTCTGGTGGTTGGCAAGAAATTACATTCGATTTTATGTTTGAAACTATTCATCGTATAGTCAATGAATCCTTTTCAAAAACACACCCAAACACACCACACACAAAACAAACTTGGATGCAAAGCTAATACTAAAATAAAAGCAAAATTTCACTTTTACTCTATCGCACTTGTAGCATTTCTTTGGTATTTCGAATTCTATTCCGGCTATAGCCTCGAATTAAAGACAATTTTGAGGAAGGTCCCTATCATGCGCTGAAACTCCACCTTACTATTATCGAGGCGCCCTTTTTGTTTTTGGTGATCATTTTGCCACAGCTGCTCGTTTGGTTGTAGTTTTATGAAAAGCGTAGTAAAATGAACTTATTTACACTAATATTGCAAAACGCCAGGTGCATTTTATGTATATCAAATAACTAGAGTTTACTACGGATTTCATTGAAGTGTGGCACGCATTAAAAAAATCGTCTGCGAATTTGCGAGACGCTTGTGACTCCACCCACTTGGAGGTGTGATTTTGTTTGCATATTGTTATTATTATTATAATTATTATTACAATTATGCTAAATTCTTCTATAAATATCGGGTTAGTTTCAGATAGTTAGTTAGAGAGAAGAGAAAGAGAGATAGATTCGTTAGTCGTGAAAAAGTCTTGTAACTACTAGTACTTGTGAGCGTCAATAAAAATCCCGTGGAAACTCTAACCATAGTCTCCCCGACTTCACGACAATGGCGTGTGGTGCGTTCAAAGCCATCAGAGTCACTATCACGGTTTTAAAGTTTGCTGGTCATAGAAGGGGTTAATCATCTACGGCCTAGGGGCCGACTAACCTTGCCCTTAAGGTGCGATTTAACGGAGCAATTTTCTCTGCAACTTGTCTTGCAACGAGTACATCGTTGCGATAAACGTTGCATGGCGCATTGCAGCGCTACAAAGCAATTAGAAACTAGTTGCAGCAATTATTGTTTGCGTCTCTGTTGCACCGTGTAAAAACTCATGCAACTTGTGTTGCGAGATAAGTTGCAGAAAAAATTGCTCCGTGTAATCGCGCCTGTAGGCTTCGGCCGAGCTTCCTGATCCTTCTGTAATCAGTTGATAGCGGTGCTTGGGCCGAAATCTCCGCGGTAACTGTAAATGATTCGCACTGTCATACGACGGTTCAGTACTCGATGTCTGGAAGTAAATTATATGGCCCTTTTTTAATAGATCAGAATTAAGTAAAATTATCAAAATCATGTTTCCACAGAAGAGAAACTTTGAAATAGATCCAATTTAATAGGATGCACGTTCCGATTAGTTTTACCAAACGCATCGCACGTGGAAGAATGCGAGTAGTGTGTTAAAAGCCATCATCAGAGCCAAAATCAGGATTCTAAGTTTGCTGGTGGTGATCAAATTTCACCCTAGTGCCATCACAAGAAAAAGAGAGAAAAAACATAAAAGGAAATGAAAAAAGCTTAGTTTCTTATATCCAGTCAGATCTCATAGTGATCCATCGTATACCAGCATTTTCAGTTGTTTGTACCTAACCCGAAAATACGTCACTATCGCCAATATAGAGAGCTTTTCTTCGCGTAGATTTTGTAATAATGGATTTTCGTCTAAATTCCTTCTTTCGTATTTGAATCTTGAGTACGAAGAAACACTTGAGCTGTAATTACAGGGAGGTATCCAATCCAATATATTAAAAAATCCACCCCCTCTCTCCCCTCTCTTCGCTAACTCTATTTCCGGTTATTTGATTGACAGCTTGTAAATCACATACTTGAACCGCGCTGTCATTCGACTGTTGACTGAGGTCACAGAATTTGGTCAAAAGTTACTCCGAAAATGGCGCTAAATACCTACGTTCCCTACCTTTCTGTGCTGTTCATCTTATTCCAAATTACAGGTGAGCTATTAAACATCATAAAGTCTTAAAAAGTTCGCTAAAAACGATTAATTTTGCGACTTTTCAACGAATCAAAGTTAAGGGAACTACGACAATACGAAGTCGAGCAATTATTTGCTTTGTGTAAAAATATTCCGTCATGAATGCCATTGATGCTGAATTCATCTTCTAAGATACAATTATCATACAGCTTATTTAACCTTATTTTCAGAAAAAAGAAGATATAGTTAAGATTTTTGATTATTTTAAATATTATCAATTTGCTTTCATATTGATTATCACTGATCCTGAAAACTTTCACGACTGATGGCTTCCTTTCCTTTCCTCGTTCAGTTACTTTCCATTTAGAAAATATTTATAGTAAGTTGTCTTAGTTCGATGCTGAGTAGTCGATGACAAGTATGTATCGGTTGTGTCGATGTTCCGTGGGGCATTGTTAGTAGCTTACGTCAAGAAGGAAGTCAAATGGATTAAATCAGGGAAAAGTCAGTGACTTGCCAGAAATATTTACTTTTAGTTTTGATTTATTTACTTTTATTAGTTTTATCAGTAATGCAGGAACTGGGGCAAAGTTTGGCTTGAAGATGGAAGGGGGGATGTAAGCATATGATGACCAGCTAAAAGGGGGGGGGAGTAATAGAGTACCGAAGTGATGATGAAACAAAATTGTTTTGAAGACATTTGGGATTTTGTTGACATTATCAGAAACTGCATGTAAAAATATGATATGGTGCCAAATTTCAGAGTGATAGAGTGAGAGATATAGCTAATTTAATACGAAAACATCCCCATACATTTTCTCTTATTTGAGGCTGGATCTAACGTGATTGGATCCAGTCCAAAATAATAGAAAATGTAGTATGGGGCTTTTTGGAGCTTAAAAAGCGAATAAACAGCCTTAAAGTTTGCAGAAATGTAGGCAATGGTGTGTTGTCTTCAAATAAGAACATTAATTGCAAAGTTTGTAATTTGATGACGTCACACTTCGTCACACTCTATTATCTATTTTTAAAGCCCCAAATGTCATGTGAATTTTTGCATGTTGCATTTAATTGCCAGGGCTATTTATATCATTTCCCATAGTAGTTAAGACAAATGTGTAATTAATGAGAAACCATTATTATGCCATTAAATTTAACAACTGTCACATGTATTTTGACCCATGATCAGATGCGACCTGGTGTTTCGGGTATATTAAGTATCAAAAGCATCTTTAAACCCAGTATTTTGTACATGATCCCATTATGATATTCATAGGTATAAAGTATATCAATTTTGGAAATTTTTGGGCATCCAGTATCTCAGATATATAATTGCTGTTCTAAATAACTTTGGGTGTTTAGGATCCTAATCATTCCTAAAATTCTGGGTATATTGGTGTCATAGAGGGGGGGATTAGGAATATTGGTGTCTCAGCAAAAACTTTGGATGTGTCAACATCATAAAGGTCCCATGTTTCACCATATATTTTGATATTTCAAACTTAATATAATAATAATAATTTAATCACTTATTGTGCGCGCATTCCATACAATGATCATGCACGCATTACAATAATGATATATGAAATATATTAATAATAATATAATATAATATATATAACTATATAACTATTTACAAATAAGATGAATAAATATATAATTATGATTACTAAAAAACTATCAAAATGCTAATTTTAAAAAGGTGGGTTTTAAGATGGTGCTTAAACAAACTAACGTCTTTAATGGCGCGAAGGTCTGCAGGAAGTGCATTCCTGAGAATGGGTGCCGCCACAGCAAATGACCTGTCCCCCAATGTTTTCCTGGTCTTGCAATTAAATGGGGCAAGCAATAAACCTTTACTAGATCTTAAGTTATAACTCCAAACTTTATTGGAACAAGACTAACTATACATTCCTGTTTGTCACTGTCAACTTTCAGACTGCTTTCAGTGGTCTCAGGTACAGGAATCCAGCCATGTCATTAGTCCCTATCTTGGTTCAACCACTACATTACCCTGCGATTTCTCACTGTCTGACCTTGAAACCCAACAAATGAAACAATTCCATGTGGTTCTCTGGAGCAGACAGACAAACTCTCCTGCACCTCAAAATTGGCAAGCGCTGGCTACAATCACAAATATAAATAATGTACTTGATTCTTCACCAAAGATCATCTTTTCTGACCAAAATAAATTCAGTATGAGAAACAATTCACTGGTAGTGTTCAATGTTGGTATTGATGATGAGGGTCAGTACCAGTGTGAAGTGAAAAGCAGTTTCTACACAACACCATCTGTGGTTATGCTTAATGTCCAATGTAAGTCATGGAAAGTCTAAATATGAAAATAAATCAAAATTCAAAGAAAAATTAACCCTCACGACAAAGAGAAATCAACTCTCAACTTGTGCTTAGTTCAGGAATAAAATGTGGCATAAGGGTAACACTCCTGCCTTTTGGGTTCTAAAGTCCAATTTCTAGACACTTTGCATCACATATTTTCTGAGTTTTTTGGCCCCCAGCCCCCCGCCCCCCCCCCCCCCCACACTTTAATCTTGGGGTTTTTTTCAGGCTTTCTGGTTTTCCTCCCTCCTCAAAACCTAAGATATGCTAAATTCCAATATAATGGTCTTCTGCAAATAAGCTATGTCATGACTTTGATCAGCTGTTTCAAGGTATTTGATAAATCAAATGAAGATGTGAAAGCTAATAGGTAGGGTTTAGCCATTGAAGTATTGTTCAGTAATTTCCATTCCCTGTAGTTGACCTAATTCTTGAATTGATTCACATTTTAAAATATTTCAGACAAACCTGTAGAGACCCAGTTGTTGGCCTCTAAGACTACTGTTACCATCAATAAAGAAGGCTTTGAACTCAACTGCACAGCTCATGCCAACCCAAAAGCAGGATACAGCTTCTTTCTTAATGGAAAACTCATTCAAAATTCTACATCACACAGATATGTTATTGATAAAGCTAATAAACAGAATTCAGGAGAGTACACTTGCATTCCATGGAATTATTATGGGGATGGCCCAAATGCTACCATTAGCATTAAAGTTGAAGGTGAGTCTACTGCATTTAGTAATTTCAACTTTATTAAGAAATAATTTAAACATTTTGCATTATATCATTTTTATTAATTAGTTTTTTTATAGATAATATTATAACATACAATCCTTTTTTTATAATGATACTAAAAAACACACCTCTTTTATACACCATTTACATATATAATCAACTTCAAATCTTCAACTTTTTTATTTTCTATACTGAAGGCTTAGAAAAGACAAGTGTTGAGCAGTCAATGTCAGATGAGGTTATTGCAGGAATAACTGGAGCTGTAGCTCTTGCTGTTATTATTATTGTGGTCATTTCTATCATATGCAAGAGAATGAGAGATGGTAAATATCTTTTTTATACAGAAGACTCTATTTTATTTATTTATTTATTTATTTTTGTGTGTGTGTGCATATTTTCTTTTTTTGAGAATCTAAGTTAAACATTAATAATAAAAAGGTAAATTATACACCTGGAAAAGATAAAAAACTTAATTACTGTCATTTCAGACGCTAGTCCAATGAAGGACTAGCATCCGAAACGACAGTAATTAAGTTTTTTTATATTTTCACGGTGTATAATTTACCTTTTTATTATTACTGTTTCATTAGAAACACTGACACACCTCACACTAGTTTTTAGCTAGTTATCTCTTCTCAGTTAAACATTGTTGTTTCAATTGAAACAAGCTAAAAAAATTCAGAAGTTGTGGAGATTCTTGAATAGTTTGAAGTCCTGAAATCCCCACCACCTACCCCCGGATTACTTTTCACTCATCTCTTCCCCCTCCATAATGAACTCTTCCAAACATACATAACAAAATTAATCACTGACAAAGGGTATATTTTATATGTATATACTTAGATAAGAAGCCTGAGCCTGCAAAATCAACTGCTTCACTAAGGTAATAGTATCTTGATATATTAGTAAACTGTAAAGTATTAGTTGTATTGAGTAGTATATGATTTATTTTTTCTTGGTGTAATCATGATGATGATGATAATGGAGATTCAGATTGATGTTAATGATAATGTTTTTTGTTTGATTTTGGTTTATTTTTTCTTACACATTTAAAATTAGTATATGTAATAGGACTTCATGCTGTCCAATTAAGAAATAATTGGACGAGGAAAATTCCGAGGACTTTCAAAATTGGATGAGGCCATAGGCAGAGTCCAATTTGGCAGTCAGAGGAATTTTTCGAGTCTAATTATTTCTTGATTGGGGAGCACGAAATCCCATTACCTATTAATAATTATATAGCTGCCTAATTCATCCCATATCAACAAGACCTGTCCAATTAAGAAAATAATAATTGGGCAGTTACCTATATGGGATTAATGAGAAACTGTATAATTATTATAATAATATATATTTTTAGATGAGATTAATTTAATAATCATCAATTTTCCTATCAGTCCAAGTGATGCAACAGAGGCTCACATTGGTCCTGGAATATATGGTAGCGAATATGTGAGTAGTTAACAATTGTACTCTTTTTCTAGAATATTATGTACATTTAATATATTATACACTCATCTGTAAACTAAGCTATTGCTCTATTCACTAAGAAAAGACAGGAAAATGATTAAGAAAACATGGAATGAAGGAAAAGAAAGCAAGAAAAAAAAAAAAAAAAAAAAAAAAAAAAATAAAAAAAAAAAAAAAAAAAAAAAAAAAAAAAAGGAAAAAAAATTAAATGAAAAAGATCAAAAGAAAAGAAAAATTATATATTTAACACTAACACTGTTAGATACGTCAAGTGTAGATAAAGACAGTTTTAGCTCTTCCTTTAGTTCATGTGGTAGGTTGGTTTTAATTTTTATAGGGGTATATAGCTAAAAAAGTAAAGCTTAAGTTATTCAAAGCTTTCTTCTTCATAATACTTTATTTAGGAGCCACTATGGCAAGTCATACAGTCATACATGTATTTTCCTTTTTATAAATGTGATTTTATTACATATGTGATGAGTTTATTATTAAATAATATTGGTTACGTAATGCATTGATTCTGTTTTTTGAGTCTTCAGAAAAATTAACTTATATATTGTGTCTTCATTCTTTATTAAACTTCCATGTAGATAAATCAAGGAAACTTATTAAACATGAACTTCTTCTGGAGTCGGGAGAATCAAAACAAATGAATGAAATTGTCAGTGAAAATATTTTACATGACCATCCAAAAGGAAACAAAATAAATACTATAACTAATCTAAAGGATATCTGTGCTCAAGAGCCGATTAAACGACATGTGTGTAAATCTAGAAAGTTTTGTTACGCTTGACAACATTAATATTGTAAACATATATCAATAACTTAAGTCTCTGATTTCTTTTTTTTTTCTTCTTCTTCTTCTTCTAGGATAATCTCCACAATAGCTCAACATCATAGTATACTTCAATAATAAATGTTATAATTAGGTTAAATTTAAGTTTAGATTGGGATACTTTTAGTTCAGGCAGGTCCAAATGAGCTTTTAAAGTTGCCAAATTATAATCTGCATTATCAAATGAATATAAATTGCAAAAAAAAAAATCACTTGCATAACTGCCAGTTTTCCTCTTTTGTATACCACTTACACATGTGTAAAAGGTGCAATGTTGATACATTAACATTTCATTGAAGTGATACTTTAAACTACAATGGTTAATAATCATATTTGGTCACTTACAGTACCACTCACTATATAGAACTACATTTTGGGATGATTTGTTAATGCCTAATGGGAGACATACTTCCCTCTCGTTCATCACACTGTAGTAGAGTGCAATTATTATACGACTTTTACATCATTTTACCATATATTGTCAAAGTAGAGTGCAAATACCCAGCCGTATTACACCTTTTGACAGCACTACATTTGCTTCCTTAAAATTTTTTTCTTAAAAAAGCATTTACTCTTCTCTATTTATTTGTAATAAAATCTTGAAGAAAACTTTGTTGTATAATAAATAGCTCGTAAGATTTTTTTTTTGTGTAATACAGGTGTATATTTTGCAAGTTGCGAATGTAATGTAACATCTTTATAAGATCTATGTACTAAAATCAACTTCTAATTAGCACTCATTCATAAAGAGACTGTAGTATGGGTTTAGTTAGTACAATACTATATTCTCATGGTTTTTTTGATTAATCCATATGACATGTCTAACAAACCACTTTTCTATACTGTTATGTTTCCTTAGCAGTTCTGTGACTGAAGTAAATGATGAGGTAGATTACGAGTTAGATCAGCTATCAGAAGAAGAGAAAGAAACAGATGATCCTGAGTTTGACAGTAAAAAAGTAGGGAATAAGAAGCCAGGGCGAAAGTCAGTGTGGTCTGCTGCCTCTATGGATGACCTCATTGATATCATCGTCAACAATGAGAACTACAAGAGGAACCTCATCTTTGTCAATGTAAAAAACCAGAAGAATAGCAAAGTATATGAGGCAGTCCTGAGGGAGCTGAAGAGGAGAGCTTTGGAGTGAGATGAAAACATTTCCTTTAACATCACTCAAATAAGAAACAAATTTAAGAAATGTATTGCTGAGTGCAAGAAGGCTGCACTCACAATTAAAACAGCCACAGGAGTCAAGCGATTTGCTGATTCCAAAGGTTATGGTAAGTGGTTTGACCAGCTCTGCCCGATTGTGAGGTCTAGGGACTCATGCCAGCCGGAAATGGCCAGGGAACCATCAGCTACAATTGAGAGCGAATCTGAAGAACAAAATGGAACCAAGCAATTTATTCCAGTAAAGTCAGGTAGGAAGAGGAAGGCAACAGCAGAAGATACCAACCAACAAGTGCTAAGCATGATAAAGGAGGTCATTACCAATGATCCAACAAAACATTTGTTGGACTTTATGAAAGATGAAATGGAAAGGCAGCGCCAACATGAAGCACAGCTCTTTAGTATGTTGTCCCAAAGTTCGATGTTCAATCCAGGGGCTTCAAGTTACCACCAGCAGCAGCCAAGACCATCCTTTATACAAGAAATGCAAGGATGTCCAAGTGTGCCATTCCGTTCCTTGCCCCCAAATCCACAGCAGGCTACCAGCACGTTTAATAAATATCCACCTTCAACATCTGGTTTGTAAGATTAATGGCTGACTTCAAAGATTCCTTTATTATTTTGTCAAAATATATTTCTTAAGGAGGAATTCAAATATTTAAGTAGACATTTAAGTATAAAATTTATTCGAGAAAATTTTTTCTTCTAATAGTTGCACTTAAGGACAGTATAATGATGTAGTAATATTATTTTACTTTGAAAGTACAATGAATATATTTTGCAACATGCTTATACTTTTTACAGTAACTCTATTTGTATTGCAAAGTAAACCAATTTAGCCACCTCCTTATAAAGCACAAGACAGCAGTAGGTCAAATTGCATACAAATCATAATATATTTATTTAAAAAATATTTATAAGGCATATTTATTGCAAAAACAAATGTATTTATCTATTTATACAAAAAAAATGTTTCATTATAAAACTTGTGATGTATTTATCATGTATCTTTTATATGGTTGGGTAATTCTTAGAGGGTGGGCTAATAAGAAAAAATAGGGACTAAAAAAGGAAAAAAATATGAATACATATTTGATTAATAAAGATTGAACAATTAAGTTAGCAAAATGAAGTTCAATACAAGAAAACCACAATGTTTTGGTGTCATAGCTATGCCATTGTCAAGTGACAGAATAACATAAATGTAAAGAGTTTATATCTTTAAGATGTGATAAATGACAAAGATACATATTCAAAAGGGATACATATTCAAAAGGAAATCATTGAGGCCAGCTACAGGCCTGTACACACTTGGACCTTATAACTTAGTACAACAATGTTCTATGAAATCAAAGAGCTCCCTTGTAAGAAAAACCCATTCACAAAAATGGTCCATCAACAAACATTTCCAGTTGTTTTTTCTTGCCAAAGTTTTTGGCACAGGACATTCCTGACCTTGTTTGCCTCTGCAGGTGAGTCCCTAACTTTCTGGCATTCTCTCATCTGCAGTAGCTGCCTGACTTCCTGGCGGTCTCTTCTACCTTGGGTTTGTGGATCGACAGTAATATCTAATTTCTTAGATAGACTATCCCCCTTCTCGATGCATACATTGTGCAAAACCATGCACGCGAGGGTAGTCATTCTCAATTCCTCTCTACTGCTCTCACATTTTCTCAATAATGCGTGCCATCGCCCTTTTAGTTGCCCATATGCTCCTTCTGTAACCATCCGGGCTCTGCTTAACCTATGTTATCATGATAATGATTAAATAAACTTTATTTTATGATGGATTTCATTGAATATTATTATGGTTGAGACGGCCTTTATTTATAATAATCATTATAACCTTTAATTATTGATTGATTTATCATTTCTCTGATGTTGAAACAAAATACAACAAATATCAATATCCCATGGTCAATATCCCATGAGGGTGAGAGGTATAATTGTTGTCTTAGAAAAAACCTAGTAGCTGGTCCAAATAAAAAAGTCAAAACATGTTGAAATTCCTGTGAAATATTTATTTTTGGTTCTCAAAACTGGCACTTTTTGCTAACAGAGGTCTATTAATATAATAATAGACCCCTAGTAATTCAGCCAATCAGAGGGCTGCATTGCAGTGATATAACATAAAATAAACATAAATATCCAACCCTTGGGAAAAAAGTAAATAGTTTTTTAGCCAATCAGAGCATATGTTAGAATGAAGTTGTATTCATATAAAATTAAAAACTGCATAGTACCTGTAATTGAAATACCTTTGCTGTGGTGTTAACGTTGCTTGGGTGTATGGTTTCATAAGCCAGGTACATAGAGGGAATGCCGAATCACCAATAATGAGTGGAGGTATTTTAATCTCACTTTCTTTCTTGCCAATTTGGGGAATGTACTCTCCTGACTGAATCTTCTCCCATATATTAGTAGATTGAAATATCACTGCATCATGTGAGTTGCCAGGAAATCCACAGGAGCCCCACACAAACCGATAGTTTGAGTCTACCATCCCCATCAGCACTATTGAATAAAAATTTTTGAAGTTGTGGTACTCTTTGCAGGACTCCAGGCCTCCTGGTGGGCACTTGATCGGGATGTGACAGCCATCAATTGCTGCCCAGCAACAGGGGAATTGCCACATTGTTTCCATGTCGATCATCTTTGTTTTAAAGTCTTCATCTGACTTCGGCATGTGCTTTGTTATACTTGAGTCCCACATTTCTTCTACGATCACCGCCGTAACTTCCTGTACTATGCTACAGACCGTCGAAACGCCCAAACCAACCATTTCTGCGATAGTATAGTAATAATCGCCTCTGCCAAGCCTATACAAACATATGGCGAGTCTCAACTCGGGGCTTACAGGGTCTTCTGCTTTCGTTTCTTTGACAAGGCGATGATGGATTTTTCCAAGAATGAATTGGAATGTCTCTCGAGAAACCCGGAATGTTTTTTTGAATCTTCTGTTGGTGTACTGAGTCCAAACCGTCTCCCACCACCCGGCATTTCTTGAGAGGCGGCGACACGATCTCGCAACGGTCCCCGAAGTGTAAACACCATTTTGTAAGGAAAGAAGCAACAGCATTACAGCGAAACTGACTATATGTCTTCTTCTGCTAACAAGTAACAGCATAGACTGCATGATGTTTTGCCTTCTTGCCCTTGCATGTCGAATAGCACGGAGAAAAAGTAGTCTTTTTTGATCGTCCGCCATGTTTGTTTTGATTTGAATTGTTTCAATTTAACGTAATTCCGCTGGCTGATTTTACCGCTTACTCATGCTCAGAGTTTTTGGCTCAACGCATTAGGTGCGATATTAGGTTCGGCACATGAAAAGCGCGACGTATGAATCGGGCCTTACAGAGCATTAATAGTGGAGTTCAAAACATCTACACAGGATCTTCATCACCCAAGCTTTACAAGCTTTTACCAAGATTGTCGTCCAAGAAACAGATATGAGTAAGTGTATACAAAATGAAGCATTTGTATCTTGTGCCTAGTTTGTTGGTAGCTTGTAACTGACAACTTTTTGGTTCGTATATATCTCGGAATTATGTGCCAGCTTTTCGGCCTTCGATCAGCTATTGTTGCTTGAGTGTTTCTGTACTGAAGACACTGTAAACGGACAGTAGTTCAATAGAGTCAATTTCACTTCGTGATTAAAACTGTGAATTGAATGGATAGAACTGTGGTGTAATAATGCTAGATGTGTTGATCATCACAGTGAATAAGCGATCTAAGCGAACGCTGTAAAAAAATACCCGAAAAAATGATTTCAGGAGCGACTCTCTACCAACTGAGCTATAAAGCCAATCTTGTTGATACGGTCATTTATGTTGGGTTCATCAGGTCTTTCGTAACAGCGTTCGCTTAGATCGCTTATTCACTGTGATGACCAACATTCTAACGTGATTAAAACTGTTATAGACTCAGTACCTAAGGTATTCTATCGGTGTTCTAGACTTCCAAACTCAGTACCCTTAAAATTGTCACCAGTATAGCCGAGTTTACTTAATATTCTAGACAATCATTGAGATAGTCTTTAGACTTTTAGACAGGGGAGAAAGCGTTGCGTGACGACACTGAAAGCGCCTGTGGGGGAAACTACACGGAAATAGGCTCATGAAGACAGCACAGGGTACCCAGGCTATCCACTTTGGGTTACAACAAAATAGTTCATGTCAACCATTATTATTATAGTACTTTGGGTTACAACCACCATATATTAATATTAGTTATTACAAACAATTTACTTGGGATTGTAGCAACCAAAAAATATTGGTTATCATAACCAACATTTTTAAAGCCTCAAGGCATATACATGAGACAACCAGTTTTTTAGGTCGGTTACTTTAACCAATTTAACCAGTTATATTATGGTTAAAATTTCCTTGCTAAAATCTAGCTACGATTTTAAGATTAGTGAAAACAATAAGGAGAGCGAACATTCAATTTCAACATTTTGTGAAAATTTCAAAAAAAAGACTTTCATTTTCACTTTCGACAGTTGAATACAGTATATGAATATATTTGCTATGTGGTGTTGTTTGTTTTTTATTGTTTTTTTAGCTTCGATAATTTTTAAATATGTGAAATATTTTTCTTGAAGCAATTTTTCTCGGAAAGAAATTTCGAGATCCAGGTGGGATTCGAACTCTTGACCTTCTGTTTGATAGTCAGAAGCTTAACCAACTGAGCTAATCAGTGGACTATCTTTAACAATAAGATTCTAAGTGATCGGGCTTAAATATCATCTAGACCTCGCTCACCAACAGGACTGAGGTCTTTGGTTGCAGTATCAATAACCTTATTGATGATTTTATCAACCAACAATAAGACACTGGTTGAAATGGCTGCATGTTTGACCACTTCATCCTCCAATAATAAATTGGTTGTAATAACCATTCAATTAATTATAACCATTTTTTTGGTTGTTTTAACCTCGCTTTAGAGTGTATACTCGAAGTTTTATTTCCAAAATCTTAGCGAAACCTACCAACTTTTAGCAAAATATATTTACTACATACATTTCCTTATAATAAAAGTAGATAGCCTGGGTTACCTGTGAAGACAGGGGATTAGAAAGCACATTTCCAACGCACTTTCGAAGTAAACAAAACGCACTTTCTACAACGGATTGTCTTCTACATTCCTTTATTTCCTTGTCATGATGGTGTCTGCATCTGAATCAAATAAGATCCCCATTGACAGAGGCCGCAATGCATTCTGGGTACTAGTCCATTTTGTGGTAGAGGAATAAAAACAAAAACAAAACACACACACACACACAAAAGGCTTTTTACGACTGAGCTACCACAGGTATACCAGTAAATAGGAATGTCTGTGGTGGCTATTTACTAACTTACTATAGATCTAGACCATGCAAGTGCATTGCAACGGCAGTTGAAGTTAGCTAGTGTGTTTACAGTTGAACCCGGTAAAACGGCCACAAGAGGGATGAACTGCTGCGGGGAAAACTAGCATTTAGGATATAGAAATTAAATGTTTTGTTTACTAAAAAGGCTCAATTAGCACCTGATGTTGACAATTGAAATACAGCATGGATAACCAGTGTCCGTAATATGAGATTAATATATGTAATAGGACTCCATGCTGTCCAATTAAGAAATAATTGGACGAGGAAAATTCCGAGGACTGACAAAATTGGATGAGGCCGTAGGCCGAGTCCAATTTGGCAGTCAAAGGAATTTTTCGAGTCTAATTATTTCTTGATTGGGGAGCATGAAATCCCATTACCTATTAATTATATAGCTGCCTAATTTATCCTATATCAACAAGACCTGTCCAATTAAGAAAATAATTGGACAGTTACTTATGTGGGATTAATGAGAAGCTGTATAATTAACTAATTAATTAATCCATCTATCCGTTGTTTCCCTTTTCTATCTGTCTGTCTGTGAGTCTGGATCTATAGCTATAAAAATTGATTGTCTATCATTTATAAATATATTCATGTTTCACTTAGTAAAACCTCACAATTACCGCTCAAGCAATGGATATCGTTTCATATTCACTAGTTCGACCAACCACAGTTCAAGAAACTCTATGTTCAAGTCTAAAACAATACTAACATTAATCTATTGTTTCAAAAATTTGGAGTGAGAGAGGGTAGGGGTTACACCTAAGCTATGTTGTCTTCTGAGTAACTGTATGTATTGCTATTTTTTACACCTTGAATTCATGTATTTGTTACTTTGTATTAGTATAATTATTTATTATTATTTTAACATATTTTTTTTAGATATGGTCCGTTTTCAACCATTTCGATCATTGTCTTTCGTCTCCTTTCATCATGCTGTTTCAAGCATTATGGTCCTTTTCTGTTTTAGTCCTGCAGGTACGTTAGTTTTCCTTAGCACTGTTTTAATTCTCACTGCTACACGTTAATCGAGACAAAAGTTGCGATTGGTATATTATATATTAGCTGTTATGAATCTCGCGTTCTGATTGGTTAGGGACGCTTGTTTTACGAAAGCTAACAACAAGCGTGCGAATTTTTTATTTTGTCAATCGTATCCCAAATAACGGATTACGTACTTTCATGGATTATATACTTTGCATTCTACGAAAAGATTTAAAAATGCATGCTGTGTTGTGTTCAAAACGGAAAACTTATAGGAATTGTGGAAATTGTTTTTTTCTGTGAGGAGAGCGTAATTAGTTCAAATTATCGCCGTGATTAACCTTGACTTGTAGTTCTCTTATCCTAATAATGAATGGCTTTACTCCCTCATGAGTTTCATTCAGTATCTGCATTGTCCTTTTCTGCCGAGTGGATCCGCATGCTACAATGTGATGACGAAATTTATCGTCAGTTAGAGGACACACATAAAAAACTGATGTCAATTTTCTTTACAATAACAAAAACCATAAAAACTTCTCATTTTACTGATCAAAACAACTAACGGAGAGAACGCGCGCTCGTTGACGTCAGATTTATCTCATTGTCCTCTTATTGATGATAAAAAATAACCAATCAGCGCGCGAGAAATTTGTTAGTTATTATAAAAAAACGTTTGTCTACAGTCTTACGTCATCTACTTACGAACGCTACGCGAAACTTACTTTCGAACCTCGTACAGAAAACAAAGCCATCTTATTCGATAAAGGCTTGAATAGCTATTCATATCAGGAGCTTTAATTTCACTTTTCGATGGAAAAAAGTACAGTGAGAGATCAGAAAGTCACACCTATAAGCAAAACAAGTGACAAGCGATCAAAGCCGTCTATCACAAAAAGAGGTTTTGAAACCTTGATTTATTACGGGATTCGCTTTAATCTCAATAAAATAAACAAAAAAAACTGAGTGAAGTACAAATCGGAAGCAAAATATAAGGTCAGTTAAATTAGATCATTTAAATTTAGCGAATTACTTTAATATTTTTTTAATTACGAAAGTCATTGGCGTGTCAACAAAACGGCACAGGGTAGTATCCACGAGTTCGCCAAATGCAGTTTGATTAAAGTTAGTAAAGTTGGTTTTTTCGTATTCTTTTCCAGTTGGGATTTCATGGCTTGCTGTACCAGATGAACACACCAGCGTAGAACAAGGACGTCCTATTTTCCTGAGCTGGCATTACAAGATGGACGACAACGAAACATTTCTGTCCTCTAAGATTGGTTATTTTGAAGAATCGAGGTTATACACTTCTATAGCTTCAAGACATCTGGGAGAAAATACATATTACAGATACCTAACAAAGTATTCAATACTTGGCAAAAATAACGTTGCCCTTATTGTGAACAGTACTAAGATTGGAAATAATATCACCTACTGCTGTCAAGTGGAGAGGAAATTAGTTGGGGGTAAAAAAGAAGACAGACGGTGTTCTAAAGTATTCGTATACGGTAAGTCTTATTCATATAATCACAAAAGAATATTTATAAATAAGCTTCAATAACCCTTGTAGCTAATTGGCACTATTCATTCCTAACACACTGACTATTCCATTAGTACTGAGTTTTCCATAGTCTGATCATATGTCAGTAAACACGATTGAATATGGAATAGTTTAGTAATACTTTGAACAGTTCTTAAACGAAAGAATAAGAAGTCGGTCCCAGTCTCTGGGCTCTTCTAAAATGGAGTGAAATTGCTTATTTTAAGGAGGCTCTGGGTATTTTTGGAGTTATTTAAGACGAAGTTGTAGCCGTTTCAATGCGGCCAGGTGTGCCAGGCCAAAAATACCCAGAGCCTCCTTAAAATTATTTTGATTGTTATTTGTTAATATTATAATATTTAATTCAAGCTGTGCCACGGATTTCGTATTACGTACCAAAACTGTCCTGCAAGCAAAGTGATTCTATCAAACTACAGTGTAATACAACAGGGCTCCCATCACCACATGTTGAGTGGATCCACGATGATACCCATCAACGGATTGGCAGCTCTTCAGATATTTTATTGAACATAACTGGCAAAAGATCAAGAGGGCGATATTGCTGTGATGTAGATAATGGATTCGGGAGAGATACAGCCTGCACAGTAGTAAATGTCACAGGTATGTATATAATTATTATAGCATTTTGCATGACGCATTGTAACAAACGATGAGGTAACAATGTATAACATCATCACTCATGAAGGCTGTGTGAATAATTGTACTGAAAAAGTGTCATTCAAATATCGAGCTTCAGCACAACTCTATATCTCTGCATTAAGAGTAATATACTCAAATAAAGTCGAAAGCCTGGATGATTGAGTGTTTAAAATGTAGATGACTGAGGTACAAATTAAAGTTAATGTTCTATTGTCTCTTTTTAACGATATAACCTGTTCTCATGGAATGGTTTCTTACCCAAGTACATAAAATATACAGTAAATGATAGGTTATTCGAACTGGGTCATAGAATCTGGGTCATGGATTGATACCAGGTGCAAGGAAGGATGCCATACTATCCGATAGTGTTGCAAACAAGTTAAAATGATGTTGGTAAAACATACCTGGGATTAAGCAATATATATATATATTTCAAGTCCGTTCACCTGGATACATATATGAAATAAAAGTCCTTTAATGTGTAAATGTAATATATTACAAAGCTAATCACTGGCTGGTTGTTGACTTCAAACTGCTCTTTTACCTTTGCTTTCAGAATATGAGCCGGTGAATACAAGGCTGGTAGTAAAACAGAAAAACAGTGGCGATGTCATTATCATTCACATAGAATGCAATACTGATGCTTCGCCTCCTTCAGATAATTTTATAATGTCAATTGATGATAAACAATACAATTCGAGTAATGGTGTAATTGAAGTACCAGCTCCAAGCACAGACAAAATATACCACATAGCTGTCAGTTGTATTCCATTCAATAAATATGGACATGGACCAATCAGGAAAGATGTTTTTCCAGTGTACGGTAAGAGAACAAAAGAAAATGAACATTTTTATGCCAATCAAAAACAAGAAAGAAAAAAGCCAATATTAAATCGTGTGGGCATACATATTTTGTGTGTTCATTGCTCGCTGAATGCAACGAGTTTGGTTTCATTCTAGCTCCCTCAGCTTTATCCTCAATTAAGGTAACGTAGGAAAAGACAACCCCTTCCCTGAAAAAAATAGCAATACTTGATAAAACACAAAGAAACAAAACAAAACAAAACAAAACAAAAAACAAAAAAAAAAACGCACACTTCACCACACACACACACACACAAACTAATAAACAAACAAACAAACAAAAAAGCAAAGCAATGTAAATAAAATGAATTCCTCTTTTTGTTTTGTTTATGCGAGCCAGCTCCTCCAACCTTCATAACTCCACTACCCACGTTGTACAACATGACGATCAGCGGCATAACTATAAAATGTGAAACCAAAGGAATCCCAACTCCAAACATTACATGGATGAGTGGGGATTCGGGAGATATTGTAAGCACTGGAATATATTACAACGTCTCGTATGTAAAGTGTGCTACAAAAACGATGACGTTCTTCTGTCACGCAAGGAATGTAATGGGGAACATCAGTAGTCCAGAAATACGTGTTAATGGTAAGGAACTATTTATAAGATATACAACCGATGGTTTTTATTCATTCCAAGATTAATATTATGTGTGCTGTAGGCAGAATATAAGTTTCAGGACTTTACCGAGTCATTGCTTTTATTTATTACGCCCATTCAGTCATCCACACACGCGTTAATGGATCCTTTCATCCTGACCCATCTGATACATCTTATCATGCATCTTTCTTTCTTTTTCTTTCTCGTTTTGTTATTTTTTCCCCAATATATTAACAATTTTGATTAATGGTGAACATTTACCGAGCTGTCATTTAAACACTATATTCACTGAAACTGAGGGTAATAAATAGTATAATTTTAGTATAATTTTTCACTTGATTATCGGAGGAAAGACGAAATCCAGAATTGAAATAAAAACTTTTTGGTATTACTTCCGCTCTGGTAAAGTTTGGAAAATCTTATAATCACAGCTCCAGCAGTGATTATCGTCTTAGAATCACTCATTGACATGTTCGACCAATCACAGCGCGAGAAGCTCTATATCCATGTTTAATTATACAATTAATCATATCCTTTTTGTAATCACTACCAAATCCTGCAATCTGCTGATTAGTTCAAAGGAGCGATTAATTCCCTTATAGTACACTCAACAAAATTACTCGACTCTGATTGGTCGAGAGGAGTACAATTATAGCGTTAATTGTACTACGTAGGAGTACCGAATTAAGTCGCTATGGCAACACAGCCAAAACAATGTCAAAACAATAACTTTTTATCATTTTGTACTTAAAAACATATAAATGAAATTTTAAAGCCGTAAGAACTAATCTTTCATATGCATTTCAGTTGCGCGATGGACTGAAAGTCGGCCGCCAAACAAACAAAGATGAACGGCGTCGCTTCGCATTTTTTACTGAAATTTTGTTGAGTGAACTATAAACAAAAAATCACACGATCTTCTCGTACAATTTGGAATTTTTGGAATGTTTTGAAAGTTCTTTAATTGCACTCGCTTAAAGGCTCTTGCAATTACAAGAATTCTCAAAACATTACTGGTGTCTATTAATTTCCAAATTGTACTCGAGATCGTGCGATTTCCTATACAAATCGCATCCTTAGGAGCTTTTAATTGCATCCTTCAAAAAAATTAACAATAAAATAAAACAAAATAAAACAAAAAAATCAAAGAAAAAAGTTTTTTTAGATGATTTTTTTGTTCGCATTTAGTTCTTCTACTACATTTAATTGATTATTCTGCACTCTTTATTGTGTCTTTTTCTTGTGTATGATTACAAAAAGGATATGATTAAGTGGTAATTGAACTTCGTGTCGTGCAATTTTGGTTTGAAATCAAACTTGCAATTACAAATCACACTCCCGCTACGCAGTCGTGCGATTTTGTAATCGCGCGTGTGATTTCAGACCAAATTGCACTCCACTCAGTTCAATTACCATCAATAATTATACAATTAATTTAATTATTCTCTTTTACTAAAATTTGTTTTATTAGCTTTGCAAAAACGCCGTTTAGGGACGGACCATTATATTTTTGAGGGGGGGGGTGGGGGTGGTGGGGTTGTTGGGCAAAAAAACAAACATAAATTCGAGCACAGCTTTAAAGAGTGAAATAAAGAAATAATGCATAAGAAAATGTCAGAAAAAATTTCCAAATAATGCCCAAAAAAATTCCTGCACAGCCATGAGGCCCTCAAAAATCTAATGGTCCGTCCCTTATTCTGTTCAATTTCATTCAGTGATGACCAAGCACAACTGCAGTACAGTTGACAAAGGTATGTATACCACATTCATTTGACTTCTAAAGACTCGATGGCTTTTGATCGCAATTGTACAGGTTGTTGATTAAAGAAGCAAAGAGCTTTTCTGATACTGTACCAAGTGTTCCATCTTTACTAAGCCAATATTTCGGCTTGCAGCTCGAGGATGCGCAAGCTAAGGGAGGTGATCAATAAAAATGTAACTTGCATTTGATCTTTTATTTTCCTAAAGAAATGCATTATAATAGATCTAGAATAGAGAAAAGCGAAAAAATTACCGCCCTCTCCCTTGATTTCCAAATTCTATTTTTTTTTTTTCTTCTATATTTCGGCAACTTAAAGTTTTTCGCTCCAAAGCTTAAAAAGGGGGATTTCCCTCATTATCAGCTCATGACTGTTTGATGCAAAGGATGTAATGCATACAGAAGATACAACTTTGGCACAGGAAACATGTCTGTTTTGTTAAATGTGTAATTTGTTTGTCAATACAGAGTTAACTTTATCTCTCTCCAGGTTTAGATGAAACTACTCTAACGGCTTTAAAATTAGCGATGATCACTTCGATAGCCTGCGCATGCATTTTCGTTGTGGGATTAGTCGTTGTTGCCGTACGTTTCAGGAGGCGGATAAAAGCTTCAAAAGGTACACAATAAGGTTGTCAATAAGATAAATCATGAAGCTTATAAAAAAATAAAACAAAAAATCAAAGTTTCTCTGAGTAGCATCACCGTGTTTTCAGAATTACCAGTACTGAAATATAGGTATAGTTATACAATTATTATATATACATTTATTGAAAGTTTTTCCTACTTTTCTCTTGTCAGTTTTCTTATCTTATCGATCGTGTGGCTAAGCCCAGATTTGCAGATGCTGATGTTGTCATTGTTGTCGTTATAGTACATAATTGCATTGCTGCCAGTGCTGTTAATTGTTGCTCTTTATTTTTTGTTGTTGCTGTAGTGGACTTGTTTGTTTTATTTTTCCAAATAAAACTAATCTAAAATAAACATATGTTTCTTTTCTCACAGTGAAAAATATGGACGAAAACATATACCAAGAACCAATAGATGCTGTTGATCTGGAACGCGAAGGACCGCTTTCCCTTGCAAGAATTACATCTATCGAAGATGATTATGCAATAGTTGAAGAATGTGGTGTTCATACATCATTGAGTCATGTTAAAACCAACGTGCAGACTGCAGGAGAAGAACCACTGTACGAGCGCTTGGTGCCTCCTGAGATATGATATTTCCAATACAGGATGGCAATAGATAGGTCCCTTGCTATAACACGAAATCTAACCCTACCCATGCTAAATTTTGAACATGTGTCAAATTCACTAGAACACGGCCAGAAAGGAAAAGAGCACTTACATATTAGTGAAAAGGCGAAGTTTCAGCGCATAACTTTCCACACGGGAAAATAATATTTAACATAATTTTAAGGCGTCATGTACATAAAGATTTGTATGGGAAAGTGTATTGAAATTGCACTCGATTTTATTTTTGATTCTACTTATCGTATAGTCAATGAACCCTTCTCAAAAACACATACACAAAACAATTAAACTTGGATGCGAAGCTAATACTAAAATAAAAACAAAATATCACTTTTACTCCATTGCCATATGTTGTAGCATTTCTTTGGTATTTCGAATTTTATGCTATAGCCTCGAATTGAAGACAATTTTGAGAAAGCTCCCTATCCTGCGCTGAAAATCCACCTTTTTGGTGTTCATTTTGACACAGCTGCTCGTTTTGCGAGAGGAAGTGTCGCGTGACCTGTTAGTGCAGATAGCCTATTTAAGCAATGAAAAAAAAAAGGAAAAGTACAGTTAGTATGGTTGTAGTTTTATCAACAGCGTAGTAAAATGAACTTATTTACACTATTACTATTGCAAAACGCATGGTGCATTTTATGTATATGAAATAGTTTAATTTTATTGCCACAGAAATAAATAAATACAAATAATGAGGATGCAGACTACGGTTGTCCATAACAGGCATGCAGTAATTGTGAAACAAAAAAGAAACTGATACATGTTGTATATATGTTTTGGCATTTGAGATGAATTGCTAAACATAAGAAACAAGTCACTAGATGCAAACAAGAAAAGCGCGTACGAGTTGGTGCACGTTGCACAGCATGCCTACTTATTGCGTACACGACAGCAAACCTTTTAAGACTTTATCATGCTTAATAGCTCACCTGTACTTTGGAATATGATGAACAGCACAAATTAAAGATCAGGATTCTGAGTTTGCTGGTGGTGACCAAATTTCACTCTAGTAACATAAAAAAAAGAAAGAAAAAAGAAAAAAAGCTTAAGTTCTTATATCCAGTCAGATCTCATAGTGATCCATCGTATACCAGCATTTTTGTTGTTTGTACCTAACCCGGAAATACGTCACTATCGCGAATATAGAGCTTTTCTTCGCGTAGATTTTGTAATAATGGATTTTCGTCTAAATTCCTTCTTTCGTATCTGTATCTTGAGTACAATGAAACGCTTGAGCTGTAATTACAGGGCGGTATCCAATCTAATATATTAAAAAATCCACCCCCTCTCGCCCCTCTCTTCGCTAGCTCTATTTCCGGTTATTTGATTGACAGCTTGTAAATCACATACTTGAACCGCGCTGTCATTCGGGTGTTGATTTGAGGTCACAGAGTTTGGTCAAAAGTTACTCTGAAAATGGCGCTAAATATCTACGTTCCCTTCCTTTCTGTGCTGTTCATCATATTCCAAAGTACAGGTGAGCTATTAAATATTATAAAATCTGAAAACGTTCGCTAAACACGATTAATTTTGAGAATTTTCAACGAATCAAAGTTCAGGGAACTACGACGATACGAAGTCGAGCAATTATTTGCTTTGTGTAAAAATATTCCGTCATGGATGCCATTGATGCTGAATTCATCTTCTAAGATACAATTATTATACAGCATATTTATCCCTTTTTCAGAAAAAAGAAGATATTGTTAAGATTTTTGAATATTTTAAATGTTATCGATTTGCTTTTATATTGATTTGTATCACTGATCCAGAACTTTCACGACTGATGGCTTCCTTTCCTTTCCTCGTTCAGTTACTTTCCATTTAGAAAATATTTATAGTAAGTTGCCTTAGTTCGATGCTGAGTAGTCGATGGCAAGTATCGGTTGTGTCGATATTCCGTGGGGCATTGTACTAGCTTACCTCATGAAGGAAGTCAAATGGATTAAATCAGGGAATAGTCAGTGACTTGCAGAAATATTTACTTTTGATTTTTATATATTTATTTAATTTTATACGTAATGCAGGAATTGGGGAAAGTTTGGATAGATAGAATATGGAAGGACGAAGGTGTAAGCAGATGATGGCCAGAGGGGGGATTATCTGTTTTGAAAGCCCTTTGAAGTGTCATGTGAAATTTTGCATGTTGTATATAATTGCCAAGCCTATTAATATCATTTCCCATAGCAGATTAGACAAATGCTTAATTAATGAGAAATCATTATTATATCATTAAATTTAACGACTGTCACATGTATTTTGGGCCGAATTTTTGGGCATTCAGTATTCCAGATATATAATTGCTGGCCTAAATAATAATTTAATAATAATAATAATAATAATTTACTAAAAATAATTATTATTTGGGGTGTTTAGGATCCTAAGCATTCCTAAAATTCTGGGTATAGAGAGGGGAATTAAAAATATTGGTATCTCAAAACCAACTTTAGATGAATCAATATCATAAAGGTCCTATGTCTCACCATTTAAAAATTTTAAACTTTATTTGAACAAGACTAACTATACATTCCTATTTGTCACTGTCAACTTTCAGACTGCTTTCAGTGGTCTCAGGTACAGGAATCCAGCCATGTCATTAGTCCCTATCTTGGTTCAACCACTACATTACCCTGCGATTTCTCACTATCTGACCCTGAAACCCAACAAATGAAACAATTCCATGTGGTTCTCTGGAGCAGACAGACAAACTCTCCTGCACCTCAAAATTGGCAAGCGCTGGCTACAATCACAAATATAAATAATGTACTTGATTCTTCACCAAAGATCATCTTTTCTGACCAAAATAAATTCAGTATGAGAAACAATTCACTGGTAGTGTTCAATGTTGGTATTGATGATGAGGGTCAGTACCAGTGTGAAGTGAAAAGCAGTTTCTACACAACACCATCTGTGGTTATGCTTAATGTCCAATGTAAGTCATGGAAAGTCTAAATATGAAAATAAATCAAAATTCAAAGAAAAATTAACCCTCATGACAAAGAGAAATCAACTCTCAACTTGTGCTTAGTTCAGGAATAAAATGTGGCATAAGGGTAACACTCCTGCCTTTTGGGTTCTAAATTCCAATTTCTAGACACTTTGCATCACATATTTTCTGAGTTTTTTGGCCCCCAGCCCCCCGCCCCCCCCCCCCCCCCCCCCCCCCCCCCCCCACACTTTAATCTTGGGGTTTTTTTCAGGCTTTCTGGTTTTCCTCCCTCCTCAAAACCTAAGATATGCTAAATTCCAATATAATGGTCTTCTGCAAATAAGCTATGTCATGACTTTGATCAGCTGTTTCAAGGTATTTGATAAATCAAATGAAGATGTGAAAGCTAATAGGTAGGGTTTAGCCATTGAAGTATTGTTCAGTAATTCCCATTCCCTGTAGTTGACCTAATTCTTGAATTGATTCACATTTTAAAATATTTCAGATAAACCTGTAGAGACCCAGTTGTTGGCCTCTAAGACTACTGTTACCATCAATAAAGAAGGCTTGGATCTCAACTGCACAGCTCATGCCAACCCAAAGGCAGGATACAGCTTCTTTCTTAATGGAAAACTCATTCAAAATTCTACATCACACAGATATGTTATTGATAAAGCTAATAAACAGAATTCAGGAGAGTACACTTGCATTCCCTGGAATTATTATGGGGATGGCCCAAATGCTACCATTAGCATTAAAGTTGAAGGTGAGTCTACTGTATTTAGTAATTTCAACTTTATTAAGAAATAATTTAAACATTTTGCATTATATCATTTTTATTAATTAGTTTTTTTATAGATAATATTATAACATACAATCCTTTTTTTATAATGATACTAAAAAGCACACCTCTTTTATACACCATTTACATATATAATCAACTTCAAATCTTCAACTTTTTTATTTTCTATACTGAAGGCTTAGAAAAGATAAGTGTTGAGCAGTCAATGTCAGATGAGGTTATTGCAGGAATAACTGGAGCTGTAGCTCTTGCTGTTATTATTGTTGTGGTCATTTCTATCATATGCAAGAGAATGAGAGATGGTAAATATCTTTTTTATACAGAAGACTCTATTTTATTTATTTATTTATTTATTTGTGTGTGCGTGTGCTAATTTTCTTTTTTTGAGAATCTAAGTTAAACATTAATAATAAAAAGGTAAATTATACACCTGGAAAAGATAAAAAACTTAATTACTGTCATTTCAGACGCTAGTCCAACGCTAGTCCAATGAAGGACTAGCATCCGAAGCGACAGTAATTAAGTTTTTTTATATTTTCACAGTGCATAATTTACCCTTTTATTATACACCGACACACCTCACACTAGTTTTTAGCTAGTTATCTCTTCTCAGTTAAACATTGTTGTTTCAATTGAAACAAGCTAAAAAAATTCAGAAGTTGTGGAGATTCTTGAATAGTTTGAAGTCCTGAAATCCCCACCACCTACCCCCGGATTACTTTTCACTCATCTCTTCCCCCTCCATAATGAACTCTTCCAAATATACATAACAAAATTAATCACTGACAAAGGGTGTATTTTATATGTATATACTTAGATAAGAAGCCTGAGCCTGCAAAATCAACTGCTTCACTAAGGTAATAGTATCTTGATATATTAGTAAACTGTAAAGTATTAGTTGTATTGAGTAGTATATGATTTATTTTTTCTTGGTGTAATCATGATGATGATGATAATGGAGATTCAGATTGATGTTAATGATAATGTTTTTTGTTTGATTTTTGTTTATTTTTTCTTACACATTTAAAATTAGTATATGTAATAGGACTTCATGCTGTCCAATTAAGAAATAATTGGACGAGGAAAATTCCGAGGACTTTCAAAATTGGATGAGGCCATAGGCAGAGTCCAATTTGGCAGTCAGAGGAATTTTTCGAGTCTAATTATTTCTTGATTGGGGAGCACGAAATCCCATTACCTATTAATAATTATATAGCTGCCTAATTCATCCCATATCAACAAGACCTGTCCAGTTAAGAAAATAATAATTGGGCAGTTACCTATATGGGATTAATGAGAAACTATATAATTTACTATAATAATATATATTTTTAGATGAGATTAATTTGATAATCATCAATTTTACTATCAGTCCAAGTGATGCAACAGAGGCTCACATTGGTCCTGGAATATATGGTAGCGAATATGTGAGTAGTTAACAATTGTACTCTTTTTCTAGAATATTATGTTCATTTAATATATTATACACTCATCTGTAGACTAAGCTATTGCTCTATTGATTAAGAAAAGACAAAAAAATGATTAAGAAAACAGGGAATGAAGGAAAAGAAAGAAAAAAAAAGTGAAATGAAAAAGATCAAAAGAAAAGAAAAATATATTTAACACTAACACTGTCAGATACGTCAAGTGTAGATAAAGACAGTTTTAGCTCTTCCTTTAGCTCATGTGGTAGGTCTTAATTTTTATAGAGTATATAGTTAAAAAAATTAAGCTTAAGTTATTCAAAGCTTTCTTCTTCATAATACTTTATTTTAAGGAGCCACTATGGCAAGTCATACAGTCATACAGTATTTTCCTTTTTATGAATGTGATTTTATTGCATATGTGATGAGTTTATTATTAAATAATATTGATAACATATTGCATTGATGCTGTTTTTTCAGTCTTCAGAAAAATCAACTTTATGTGTCTTCATTCTTTTACAGAGCATTAATAGTGGAGTTCAAAACATTTACACAGGATCTTCATCTCCCAAGGTATACAAGCTAAATGGATCCCACGACGTTCTTCCAGATACAAATATGTAAAACATATGAAATATTTCGTAAAAAAAAAAAAGCTCCTATGCAATCGTGTCACAGTAAAGCAATATTGGTTGTGTGATGTTAATGGCCCCCACTTTCATTTCAAAAACGTTTTTAACATTTATGTTATTGAAATAGTTAAGATAACAATAGAAATATTTCTTGTACCTTATATACTATTTATCCTGCATCTTCTCACCACAAATATTTAACAATGTATGGATATCAGTTACCTTACTAAGCAATACAATACTATTGTACTGCATGTGTTTTCCCCAATAACACAGTCGGTAACATTTTCAAAATACTTTCTTTCTATACCACTAGAGTAAACAAGGACATAGGAATTTTGAATATTTTGTAGACTATTATGAAGTTGTGACTCCAGTTTTCTAGGCTGGGCAATAAAAAGTAAATACTATTATAGACGTTTTGTTTGTAATGATAACAATTGTAAATAAGAGAACGTTATTTTTTTCTCAAAAACTAAGCAAATATTTATATACTTAGTATACATACTTTTAAATAAAAGATAGGAATGTAGGTGTTTTTCTTTTTTGTTTTTATTAGGAGAAGAGGGGAGTAGAAATAAATTTAAAAGGGTGTGGGTGAACCATCAAGTTCATGAACTTCAAAGTAGCAGATGATTTTTTTGGCCAATATATTATTTTTTTCACTTTTCCAAAATTATAGAGTACAAATCTCTAGTTTTCTGATTATCCTTATTCTGCTATTTACATCTTGACTTGGTTACTCTGGAGATGACAAAGTAGACACTTTTCGAATCCTGGCAAAATAAGGGGGGAAAATCTATTCATAATACTTGATTGTTACAAACTAGCATGTCATAACTTTTTCTTCAAGGAAAAGATAAAAATAGATTTATTATAGTTGCAAAGGCGAAGTAGCTTTCTTTTGACAAAGAGACTGACGTGCGTCAAGCGGTCGTAGGTGTTTGGTTGAAGGCGGGGAGTGGCTTTACAAAGGAGCAGAGGAAATAGACAGGAAGTGAGTCAAAACTGGTATTTTACCTTGTTTACATATTGAAATGGTAGCCACCGTCTGAAATTAGTACTCTTTATGAAAGCTCAAACATAAATATTGACACAGATAATCCGGCGACCGGTCTACCAAAATAGTTTGGTCGGGTTAGTTTTATTTTAACCGTCAAATGTCATTCTTGAAGGGGAAAAAAATGAAGGGGGATTTCTCATTAATAATAATAATAATAATAATAATAATAATAATAATAATAACAATAATAATAATAATAATAATAGCAATAAAAAACCTTTAGATCTATACTCCCTCAGCTGACTCGATTGGTACAAATCTAGGGCCAAAGTCAGCACCGTATATGTTTACTTTCAGGGGTTAGTCCGAGTGCCGCACCGGTTTCCGCTGGTTCCCCCGTACTTATCGCTCTCAGGTCAATCAATTTGTACAATCTAGAAAAAATATATACCCATTAGTATTAGCTGCTATATTAGGATAAGCATCATTGTTCTTGGAATCAACCAAGTAACATGGGTCAGTGCGAGGATGTAAGACCAAGCGACGTCAAACATCACTCTGCGTCAAAATATATAAGTAATGACGTCACCTACATAACGGAAATGACAACGAAGCGTACCAACGCTATCCCCCTAGAGACTTCTATTCTTGATCGGTTATGTATTTACACAGACGAATCGAGAGTCGACGGTAGCGGTGACAGCTCGAGAATCCTGAATCACAACAAAAGTACTTTCCTCCGTCCGCACAAAAATTGAAGTCTAGACAAAATGACAAAAATATACAGTTTACTGATGCTGGTGATTTCAATAAACCATAAAGGTAAGAGTATAAGGTAGTCAAATATATGATGACTCACTCTCAGACTCGCAGATCAAATATACGAACAAAGGCAATTTATTAACTTTGCTGTCGACTTTGATTTCCCTAGACTATTCCTATATTCCTTGGCGAGAATCAGAAGCAATTTTCTAATTTTTTTATCGTTCATACGTGAACTGATAATCATGATCGGAAGTTTAGCAAGATGTTTGGTATGCTCTGGCGAACTTAGCGAAACGTGATTCGCGTAGCACAAATACTTTGTGTATTTCCAACCAAGGGTTTAAACTTTGTGTTATCATAAATTGGATATTATTGGTTTTATATGCAACTAATTTGTGTAAGAAAGTGAATTTAGTTTGACCATCGATAGTGAGCTTTTAAAATATACAAATTTTAGGCAATTTTATAAGGTTTGTGATATTAAGCTTATATGTAGATATAAATAATTCGGTCACTTAGCGAACCTCATATATAATTGACTAAAAGATGCCCAAATTGTATTTGCGATTGAACACTATGAGCTAGTTTCGATACACGTGATTTTGATAATTTATTATCGATTAATGACCATGCCTACATGAGAATCTGATATTGCAAAAATTGATATCAGCAAATTAGCGCTTAAACTTTGTTCAGAAGGTCAACAGTCATGTTAACAGAAGATAAACGACTACATAAACGTTATAAAAAAACGTTCCTCTCTATCGAGCCCTTAATGGACAAAGAATTCATTTACGGTAAATAATCTCGCTAATGCGTGTGAAAATGGCTTTGATCCAAAAGTTTACCTAGTGAATGATTTTTTTCGTGTAACTGGTTTTCCGGTAAATAATTTGATCGTTGACATCAATGAATATTGACCCTTTGGAGCCCACAAGGAAGTTACCTAGAGAGCCTGTCAACGAGTATCACGCGATAGTACTTATGTTTCTAACCACTTGTGCTTTTAGTCGTGTTTTGGGTTTAAGCCAAGAAGTTCAGAACTTAGTATTTCCTAACACGAGAAATAAAATATCCAAAGCGCTTATAAAACCCTTACACAAGTATATCAAATAGCAGAACATATTCCTTTCCTATGAGTTGCGGCTTGTGGCGTAATTGCTCATTCACCAAGCGACACTTTTATCCCTTTAATTTCACTTCTATATTTAAAACTCATTTATCATACAGCTAGAAATTATATTTTTTTCCTGATGAAGCTTTCTATGAATAATTATATAACTGCTCCTAGTATTGTAAATGGCATAGTTTTTGTACTGAAGAAAGCCGATTAGGCCGAAACGTCTACGAGAATAAAGTCCATTCGACCAGCAAGTAGTTCGTGGATGTCTTCCACTTTATTCTTCTTTATAGTACACCTATTTCAAAAAACGTTATCATCGCCAAAGGAGATTGGCGATAGGCCATTAGGAAGGTGTATATATGTTTTCTTATATTAAAAAACAATATACACATGAACCGTTGTCTTTTCATCTCATTGATGTACGAACACTCGTTTCTCTAGCTCACTCTTTCTTTTGCCCTCTTTCCTTTTACGAATAACGATAACATTAAATGAATGACAATAAAAGCGGGTGAACTTTCTCAAATTGGAGAAACTTGATTTATCCAAGTAGAATGGTCACGGCTAATCATACTCGTTTACCGAGAGGGCAAAACCAGGCGAAACTAAGATATAACTTTTGTATATGTCTCCCTTTGATAGCTCCGTTTTTGTTCAACTGAAATTTGTTATCATAATTTTTTTTCACCAGCTTTAGGATTTGAATGGAACACAAAACGTCTGCCTTCAGTCATAAACACAGGGGGAAACATTTCTTTACAATGGACTTATACTTTAACTCAAAATGAAGAAAAACAAGCTCAGTTATTCTCTCTAATTATCATCGACAAAGAAAGATACCTATATAGTAATGAATGGATAACATTAGCATTCAAGGCTCCTCTTGGTGGATTTTACCATTCTGTTGTACAATCACCGTTTATACAGCTAACACAAGACCAAGGTGCAGGATTAGTAGTTTATAATGTCACCTCTCGGTCTGAGACTAGATATAGATGTACGTTTATCAGTGGATTTCCTGCGCCAAGAAGCATTGTCACACCTAATATTCAAGGTAAGTAGTCCAAGTAAAATGCAGCTAAAAGCACGCTACATCTCAGTGATGTATACATTCTATATGCAAACTTTGACCCCCGCCCTTTCCGCCCTCTTTTCGATCTCTTTCCTTCCCTCCGTCCCTTTTTCGTGCTTCCTTCCTTTATTTTTGTTGTTGTTCTATTTTCTAACCAAATTTGATGAAATACATAACCCCTTTCTTGTAGAGTGTCTACACTTATTCAGTAGTTTCACATTTTTCGGCAACAAAATTATCGTGAGAAGCCACATTTAGATATAAAGCTTAAATTTGTTCTTTTTATTAACCAGATATTCCAACGAAGATTCGTCTAATTGGATCACGTCCCAACGCAGGCCGAATTGAAGTTTATCACAATGGACTATGGGGCACTGTATGCAACAAAAAATGGGGACTTACAAGCGCTGCGGTTGTATGCAAAATGCTGGGGTACAGAGGCGCTACACTTCCGAACTGTGGAGGTGCTTGTGTCTCAGGTAGTGGACCGATATGGTTAAGTAACGTAGTTTGTAAAGGAGACGAGAACACGATAGATGACTGTACGCATGGTGAGTGGGGAAACCATGACTGTAGACATGGAATGGATGCTGGAGTTGTTTGCATGCCATCTTCAAGTACAGCGTCTACAAGGGCTCCACCGCGGCCAACAACACCGACATTTGCAGGTACTTTGTAGTAGAAATTAAAAGTAGTACTGATTACCGAATAGGGATCTAGGTTTTGCGAATCATTAATGAAAACTGCAAATATGCCTGAATCATAGGCATAGAAAGGTCGGGTTTAATAATGATATGGCATTAAAAGATATGACAAAATGTCATGCAGGCGCACATAAAATGATCACATCGTTACCAGGGACACTACGATGTGATAACCTAAAATAAGATAGTAAGGCTCGTAATCTTTTTTTAGTTAAAGGCATCAAATGGCATCAACGGATGTCTTATCTATAGCTGTATTATCCCATAATGCTTATTAGAAATCGTCTTTCTATCTCTAGTACACTATAAGGCTTATGCTCTGCTATTTTCCTTTTCCCAGTTCGTCTAGTTGGAACTAACCAGTCAGATTCTGGAAGGCTGGAAGTATACCATAATGGAGAGTGGGGTACTGTCTGTGACGATCAATGGGACATCAACGATGCTAAAGTCGTTTGTCGTATGCTTGGCTATTCCTTCGTCAATTATACACATTCCTTTGGGGACCTTATGCCTGGATCAGGGAAAATTTTGATGGATGGAGTCCGTTGTTATGGAAACGAGACCTCTCTGAGAGACTGTCTTTTTAACGGTTGGGGTATAACTGATTGTGGTCATAAAGAAGACGTTGGTATGGCATGTACCAATCAAGCTCCAGTTACTAGTGTCCCGACACCAACAACTGTCATGCCTACTCCCTCCCCCAAAGGTTGGTACTTATCATCATATAAATTTGTTATAGCCAGCGGATCGCCGAAATGTATGGTTAGGATATACAAGGTTATAAAATGATACTCGTATTGGTAGCATAAGGACTCAACACATAACTGTTATACATAACATTACTTTTCTTTATCCTTAAGGTCCTCTAAAGACACAACTAGACAATAGCTTGCTTTCTTCATAGAATTCCCACGAAATATTTTTATCTTTATTTAATTTCACTTTTAGAAATTCGTTTGGTCGGTGCAAATCGATCAGATTTTGGTCGACTTGAAGTATACCACAGTGGATTTTGGGGTACTCTTTGTGGTGATATCTGGGACAGCGACGACGCTAAAGTTGTGTGTCGTATGCTGGGATATCTTTTCGTAAAGTACACTGGTGCTGTAGGAGTCAACATCCCGGGAAGTGGTAGGATTCACTCGGTTGAATTCAGGTGTAATGGTACCGAAATGTCATTGGGAGACTGTGGATCTTTTAAGCGGAGTGTAGCGAATTGCAGCCACGATAAGGATGTGGGAGTCTGGTGCACTAATGTCACCACAACTGAACTTCCTACTACTGCTGCATCGCCTACCACTTCTGTTCCGCCTACCACTACTGCAGCGCCTACCACTACTGCACCGCCTACCACTACTGCACCGCCTACCACTACCGCAGCAACTACCACCACCACTGCTGCACCATCTACTACTACTGCATTACCAACCACAGCCGTTCCGATAAGAGGCATGTAACAATTACTTATTCAACAATATTAAAGCTAGCATAAGTGCAGGTCGACTCTTCTTGAACTAGAATGTCAAGTAGGTTTTTTATTTTTTAGATGTTCGCTTGGTTGGTGCAAACCGATCAGATTTTGGCCGTCTAGAAGTATATCACAATGGATCTTGGGGTACAGTATGTGATGACAGCTGGGACAACAACGATGCAGTAGTCGTTTGCCGTATGTTAGGATACCTTTATGTCGTACATTCAGCTGCTGTCGGCGATAGGATTCCAGGAAGCGGCACGATTCTCATGGATGAAGTGAAATGTAATGGAAGTGAGAAATCATTGAAAGACTGTGCTTTTGATGGATGGGGCAAGTCTGATTGTGGCCATGACGAAGATGTCGGTGTCTGGTGTACTAATAAAACAACTGCACCTTCAACAACTCCTCGACCGACCATGCCCGGTAAGTCAGGAGAAAATCTTAAAAAAGTTGTTTCATAAGTTTTAAGTCCATTATCACTATTTATAAATTAACTGTTGTGAATGTCGCGTTCTGATTGGTTTGGAGCGTGTGCTATCTAAAATAACGGTTATTGTACTTTGTACTTTATAAAAGAAATAAAAAAAACTTGCTTGTTGTGCTGTGTGCCGTTATAAAGCACTTGGGAATTGGCAGAACACTCAAGAAGAGTCAAGAAGCACTCCGCTACGCGTCGTGCTTCTCCTAACACTTCATTCGTGTTCTGCCAATCCCCGCGTGCTTTATGACTGCACACAATTTCTTCAATCATAAATCTTACTGATCGATCCGTCTTCATATTACCTCATAGCTTATCTTTATTTACTAATTACTCGTTGCAGCCTTTTCCATCCGCTTAGCTGGTGGAACGTCCAGTTTTGGCCGAGTTGAAGTGTTACATAATGGGACATGGGGCACCATATGTGCTGATCATTGGGACGTAAATGCAGGTATTGTTGCATGCCGAATGCTGGGATATCCTTACGTCTGGTTCAGCGGAGTTATTGGCCCAACTCTCCCAGGTTCGGGTCAAATTTGGCTAGATGATGTTAAATGTACAGGCAACGAAAGTTCACTCCTGGACTGCTCACATAGAAGTTGGGGAGTGCATGACTGTAAGCATAGCGAAGATGCCGGTGTCCAGTGTGGGAATACTGCTACTCCGCCTCCACCAACCACTCCTAAACCAACGACTCCACCGCCACCAAGTAAGTTATGGTATAAATACTAGAGTGTTTCGAGTGTCGATATTCTAATACCATGTGATGTCATTGTATGATCTCATATGGCAAGTTCACATTCTAAATTGTCTGTTAACTAGTGATTTAAAAAAGGAGTGCAGTGTAAACGAATCGTTTACATCTGAGTTTGTAATCGAAAATGAAAAATAGAGTTGCAATGACGCCTTGAGATAGCCGTGCCCTGACTTGTATCTCCAATGTAATATTATTTTGGAATTCGATATTTTATTAATTTGGATCATTATTTCTCAACATTGCTTGTTTTCATAGAAATCCCCATTCGTCTGGTTGGTGGCAAAACTTACACCGAAGGACGAGTCGAACTTTTCCACAACGAACAGTGGGGAACAATTTGTGATGACAACTGGGACATCCAAGACGCCCACGTTGCTTGTCGTATGTTAGGTTTACCCGGAGCAACCAGTGCTGTTGTAAAAGGTGGATTTGGACCAGGTACGGTCAAGGACATTTGGCTTGATGAAGTTGCGTGTGTTGGAACTGAATCTTCCCTCGCTTCCTGTCAACACTCTGGTTGGGGTGTTCACGATTGTTCTCATAGTGAAGACGCAGGTGTTGTCTGTCAGAGGGCAGCTGTTGATACGAAAGGTACTTTATATATTTACAAGTAGAAAACAAAAACTTGTATAGACCTTTTTTTTTCCATTATAGACTACGTTCATTACCTAGACAACGAGCTAATGCGCCATCGTGGGAATGACACGTGGTCTTTAATGGTAAAACATTGCACCGCAAGACGAATAAAATACAAAGCCTATCTTATTTAGGTTTCGACCTTTACACATGCTACTCTGTCATTGAGTGCAATTGCTTCTTGGTATTACAGGGGCGTTCCTTAGTATTCTCTATTTACTTCGTCACTTCAATCATATAGTAAGACTAAACCAAAGGTTTTTTAAAATCTTTTGCCCTTGTAATGAAAATATTTTATATTTCATTAAATATTTTCTTAGTTGCTGGATGCAATTTCGACATCGATTACTGCTACTGGCAACATGATGTCACAGACGAATTCGATTGGGTCAGAAAAAGTGGTCAAACAGACTCCGCTGACACGGGTCCGTCTGCTGATCACACTTCAGGAAAAGGTAAGATAAGGGATATCATAAAGTTACATGGGCAGACCCATGCAGGACTTTGGCATAATGGCGTCATTTGACTTCCACTGCCAAGGTGCTTTGCGAATTTTCTTTCTTATTCAAATTTGCATTTTCTCATGAGAATAGTAAATCAAATGGTTCTATTTAACTGAACAAAAGAAAATGTGCATGGAATTTTGGTGTTGGTAATCAAATGACGCCATCATGCAAACGTGCTATTTCGATATTTTTTGAAATATGTTAAAACATCTTCTTCCTTTATACGTCATTTAGGTCATTATGTCTACGTAGAGACGTCCGAATGCTCTACTGGAGATGTAGCTAAACTTGTTAGCCCGCTACTTGGAGCTGAGACACGATGCCTGTCATTCTATTACAACATGTATGGAGCTACCATAAATACACTGAGGGTAAAGGTTGAAAAAAAATTGATTTGGGAACTCAGTGGGAACCAAGGACAAAAATGGTACAAAGCAATGGTACCATTGAATTTTACAGACCTATTTCAGGTAGTTATTTGTCTGGATTCATTATCTAATTTTCCATAAGTTATAGAAATTATGATGCGTTTAAAGTATGTGAAAGTACCGGTGCGGGAATTATAAGCTCAATATAGATTTCTTACTCTATGTATTGCCAATTCCAGGTGGCGTTTGAAGGAGTATGTGGTTTGGACTATCGAAGTGATATTGCTATTGATGACATCCAATTTACAAATGACACCCAGTGCACTAAATATGCTGAAAGCGCAGGTACGCATTAACGATCGAGTTTTATAACTACTTTAATATCACCATAACTCAGATAACTCGCTATAAATATAGATGTTTCACAAAGAGAGTATGTATTATTTGCGATTTCGATTCGTGAATCTTTTTAAATACAGTCTTCAATTTCATTATTTCATTTTTGTTTCTATCAATTCATGGGGTACACGCTACGTCATACCCACCATGTTGGTTGACGATAACAAAGCATTCCTTATTAGCTTCTATTGTTATATCAACCAATGGCGGTTGTTTCATTGTTATTTAAATCTCGAGAGATTTTGAGTCAAGTGGTTGCATCCGAAGAATGCTGAATAACATTTTTTCTATCCATATTGTAGTCCCTGCTAAGGTGACGTTCATATCGGGTAGTGTGACGGTATCCAATGGAAATAACGCTAGTTTAAGCTGTTTTGGATCTGGTTCTCCCACTGCTGAGGTCAAATGGTTCCGTGATAACAAACTAGTGGCTGGTGGATATTCCAATGCCAATTACACTATAACAGGAATCACAATTAATCAAGGTGGTGAATACACATGTGTTGCGACCAACAAATATGGATCGGAAAGAAAAACAGCTCGTATTTTCGTGCTACGTGAGTATCTGCATTTATTGATGGTTTTCACGGCGGCCATGTTGGAGGAACTTAACAAAAAAAATGTCAATGAATTCTTTTGTTATATCCTCCAACATGGCCGCCGTGTCTTTTGTTATTTAATTCTCTTGGGAATGGTTGAAAACCATCAATATGTGATACTGAGGAGAGTCGACATCGTGTAAACATATCAGTCATTTGATTTTTTTCTGCCATGAAAATCGACATTATTTATATGAAATATTTGTGTATCTATTAGTCTAATTTTAATAGATATTTGTTGAATGCATATTTTTGACTGAATGTGGGATGGAATTTACGTGTAACGTTTCAACAATAGAATTTTATTTTTTTAACAGACAAGCCAATGAACACCACCACACACTTTAACGTGTCTTTTGATGCAGCGATGCCTGGGGATATTGTTGCCATATCATGCACAACAGATGCGAACCCTAATGCAACATGCAAATTATATCACCATGGTAACAAGCTTACTGCAGGCGTAATTCATAACTTTACATCATCTGACCAAGGAGAATATAACTGTACCTGCTCTAACAGCCTAGGTATCGGCTATGGAGTGAAACCTCTCACTGTGTATGGTAAGTACATTCGTAGTTACTTTAATTGTTAAATTGGTTAATTGGCTTAAACTATAAAAATGGTTTAGTGTCTTATATCCACGAGGTGCATAGGGTATATGGCCGTCACTAGGATTTTGCAGAAGGGAGTTCGTGTTTGCCATTAGAGAGTTTTAGATTGACTTTTTTTTCTCCCCGCAAACGGCAAACGTTAGGACGTTTTCATAGTTTTCCTGTATTTTACTTTACCTTTTACAAACCTTCTCACCAAGCGCAAATACTCTTTTGTTTTTCTACTACTTGGACGTTTTTGCGATTCTTTTTCAGTAATTTAAAATAATTTTTTACTGGTCAACTGACGTTTCACGATTGCCGTGAACGTAAATCTAAAACTCTCTATTATCATCCATTTGACAACTTTGGTCAGATATTGAACCTCATATTGAGGCTCGCATCCTCCAACCACCTCTGGCTAGTGAGAGGCACCTGGTGGATATATAAATCTGTTCTGTTTATATTTAGAGACAGATCTTGTGTGAAAAATTTTTCTTTTAGTAGTGATTGGAAGGAGCAAATATTTAAAAGAAACATCTTTTTTTCCCCAGAAAAACCTGCCATACACACCCTTTTTCCAAAATCACAAAACGTGAGCGAGACTGGACCTTTCTCTATGTTCTGCAACGCCACAGGCAACCCACAACCAAATATAACATGGTTCAAAGTGGGCTCAAGAGGCAAATTATTTCCATCTGGTAAAACTCTTTCGATATCAAGCAGCTCAGTTGATGACGAAGGATTCTACACGTGCGTTGCTGATAACGAGAGGCGCAGGGACAAAGCTAACTCAACGGTTATCATACATTTGCGTAAGTCAAGCATCCTGAGATTACCTCTCCTTTTCTTGTTATTTATTTTGTCATTTTATAATCACCTTTCGTATACAACAAATTTGAAAAAAAGAAGGTTGCATTGTTTGATGGGTAGCCGATATGCTTGGCTTTTGGGGAGAGTATTTATACAAAGACATGCTTGAAGAAAGGAAATTATTTTTCCAGTAACTGAAATCAAAGATCATTAGATGCGAACTGCAATTAATAACGCCCTCCTAACGCCCTTGAGCCTTAGCTTCTGTGTCATTCCTCATCAGCAAAAAATGTGCATAATACAAAATCTGTGTCATTTGAGCATGTTTTTGTTTATTTGAACTGATAAAAATATGTTTTCCATTCAACAGGAATCCCAAGAATAATAGGCGCACCACAAAATGTTTCTATTGGCGAGGACGTTACTCGTAACATCAGTCTGCACTGTAACGTAACTGGTATTCCTCGACCGAATATAAAATGGTTCAAAGAAGGCAGTCCAAGTCCAGTGGCATATGGCGAAAAACTGTCGTTAATAGCGAGGAAGGATGTTATGGGAACCTATGAGTGTGTGGCAGTAAATGGGATAGGAAATGCAGCGAAGGCCAAAGCGTCTGTCAATATAATGTGTAAGCATCTATATTCCTTACATCAATCTCTCTTTCTCTGTCTGTCTGTCTGTCTTTATCTATCGTCAGTCATTCAGCTATCCACTCATCCATCCATTCATCCGTCCACGAACACTTCGATATTGCATTAAAGTGATCATTCACCAACCATCATTCACCAACCATATCCTTTCAGACAAGCCATATTCTACAACCTTAATCAGTGATCGTGCCAACCATTATGTACTTGGCAACAATCCTATCAACATAAAGTGTTCATCCATGGCAAATCCACCGGCCAATCGCTATGAATATTACCTCAATGGCAAACACTTGATCACAAGTACAACTGGAGACTACAGAATTGGAAGGGCAAAATCATCTGATCAAGGGACATACACCTGTTATTCTGCTAACGTGATAGGCTATGATAACTACAATGCTTCGATAGATGTTATTGTATATGGTAAGTATTAGTAGTTTATACATGTTGAATTGTTCGCCTGTCATCCGTCTTTCAGCTGTATATTTTGTATCTTCTTATCTGCCATTCACTGTGTTAGTTTTTGTTTTACATGAAGTTTTGTCTTTTTGAAGCTTAAAAACTCGTTTTCACATTTCTTTGAACAGGACCTCTTTCTATCGACACTGCCCCCTTAAACACAACCGTTACTGAAGGTGGTAACGTAACATTGTTTTGTAACGCAAGTTCTTCCTCCAAACCTGTGATAACATGGAGGAAATCCGGTGATACCTCTGCAAAATTTCCTAATGGACTGCAACTTCATTTGACCAATATACAAAAGAAGGACGCTGGAATTTATGAGTGTCAAGCAGATAATGGTATAGCAGCACCAGACATTGCTAAGGCATCCATTGTAGTTCAACGTAAGTATCTTATATTATCAACTATCAAAGACCACTTCCCAGTTCAGGGTAACTTTGATTTTAAGGTATCCCATTTTCTCGTCCATTCCCCACGTCCAATAAATACAGCATGGACCGTCCCTTTATTTTTATTTTTTATTTTTTTATTTTTTTATTTTATTAGTTTATCTTATTTTATTTTATTTTTTGTCTCTAGACAAACCAAACATTCCATCGCTTGCGACATCATTAGTATCCACCATAATCTACCCTAATGAGTCCTTCTCGTTAATCTGCACCGCAACAGCAATTCCTTCTGTAACGAATTATGTATTTTACCACGATGGAGTACAGATCGGCCAGTCAGTTAACGGTGCCTTTAACTTGACACACGTGTCTCAATCAGGAAATGGAACCTTTTCGTGTGCCGCTGAGAACGTTATTGGTAGAGGACTTCAAAAATCGATTACAATAAAGTTTTTAGGTATATTTATTCACTGATTCATAATTTCCCATTTTAAAGAAAGGTGACATTCTCTTTAAGGCATTTTAGAAGACACGTGCACATTCAAAGGTTCTACAACTGTACAATCTTGCAGTATAAGTTTTTTTAAGCTGATTATACTTTCTCATTCTAAAGAACGTATTATTCTTTTTAAAATAATATTTTTGATTAACATTCACACTTGTGAAGACACATCAATCTTTCTTACATCTTACATCGATCTACTCCTGATCCATATTTTCGTCCTTTTTTCCTTATTATTTGCTTCAAGCACCTTTGATCTGTTTATTCTCCCCATTCCAAAGCACGTGTGATTCTAATTCTCTTTAAGGCAATCTCCTTACTTACTTGCTTCTTGACTGGGATTTGATTTCTAACTTTTTATCTGTTTCCCACATTAGTTTGCGGCAGGAAGATCATAGGAAGCTCAATTCATTCTCAAATCGTGGCTGGAACAACTGCGCAACATGGTGCTTGGCCTTGGCAGGTTCAGTTGGGTTATGAAAAAAGCCCAACTGTCTTACGGCACATATGTGGTGGTTCAATTCTTAACCGGTACTGGATCGTGACAGCAGCTCATTGTGTTACAGAACCAAGTCCCTCTGGACACACTGCTGTAGAACCACAGTATTTAAACGTTTCGCTTGGTAGGCACATTCCTATTTGCTCGATTTTCTTCTTCTAAAATCATTGTACCATATTTTTGCGACCACAATCAAATACCCGAAGGCAATTTTTAACCTCAAAGGACTATTTGTTAGTGTTCTGATACTTACAATGGTCGATGCAAACGTCTGCTCGTTTATTAGGAGATCCCCTTTGACTTGAGAGAGAGAGAGAGTTAACTATGGAAATTATACTATAATTTTAAAGTGTTGAACTACAATTAAAAATATTTACATTTATTATCAAATAAAATGATTCTAGATCTAGTTCTTAATCTGATCTTCTCGCATTTCAGGTGAACGGTTCCTTTACAGAGCAGACGGTACAGAACAGAACATTCCAGCAGAGCAGGTCATCGTCCACAAAAACTACAATAATCTGGACTACGACATCGCTCTTATCAAGCTGAAACGTCCGATCTCCTTCAACGCGCATGTTTCTCCTGTTTGCCTTCCATCCTTTGATTTTGCTGCAGGAACAGCGTGTTACGTTTCCGGATGGGGAAGGATTACTCGATTTTCTGCGGTCTCTGATGTCCTCCAGGAAGCTGCAATACCTCTCATGTCAAGAGTAACATGCAAGGACCACTATAACAGCATAAAAGACGTCACAAGTCGAATGAGATGCGCAGGAACCTTTGGCCAGTCCAAAGGAACATGTAAGGGAGATAGTGGTGGCCCACTTGTGTGTACTAAGAATGGACAATGGTATCTAATGGGCGCCACAAGCTGGAGTTCTGGGGGTTGTGCAGATAGTGGGTATCCTGGAGTCTATAGCGATATGATGTACTTTAAAAGTTGGATACAAAATATTACAGGGATCATACATTAAATTGCTGTACGTGATGCCTTGTATAGATACCCATTCAACAGTCACCAAGCTATCAAATAGACTTTACATACATAGCAACATATTATATTTATTATGCATACATACATGTACATATATTTTTTTATGGAAATGTATTTTTTTTAAAGAGTGATATCAAATGGGAATGTCAAACAGAATGTAAATGTAAATGTTTTCAGCACGTTTTCAAATGCCCTAACCCATGACAGTCAATGAGGACAAAAGTTTGTGGGGTATTTGGATATGGCATAAAGCTAGCACCCCGTTTTGAAGCGATGGCTGAGATCTGCAGATGAACAATTTCTTTTACTGATTTTAAGTTAAAACATATATATTTTATGTAAGAAATAAAGATAAATAAAAACAAAAAAAAAAGATAATTTTAGTGGGCAGCACCTTCTCTTTAATAATTTAGTGACCCATTGCCACGAACCTTCATCTTGTCATTTCACTGATATGCTTATGTCAGTATCATTTCAGCCGAGAGTCCCACCTAATGCTTTGACTGACCTTATCCAACGATCTCAATAAAAGCGGATGGAGATCGATCTGGAATCTAAATTTTAATTTAAAACAATTTGCCAGCGTAGCCCATCACTCGAAGCTGTTGGCATATTTCACATTCTTTTCATTGATATGTGCTAAGAGTATGTAAAGGTACCAGCAATTTCTTTTGATTGACGGCAATGTATTGATTATTATCAATCACGTGACTTTTTGGAGTTGACTTGGGGGGAGGGGGATAATTAGCGATTAATACATATATATATATATATATCTCATAGCAACGCTAATAAGCCAAAACATGTCAAAATAACTTCTCAAAGTATTCTATCTGACTACTTCCAAAGCCTGAAATCTATTTCGACTCGGATTTTAAATTTTAAGTTCCGACCGACAATGTCTTTTGTTCTACTTTTATTTCTGGAGTCACAACAAATATTTTCATGATTTTTCGTAATATTTCCAGATGATTTGCTATCAATAACAATATAAGGTCGAATATAAATTCACTAGTAAATTTAATTTAACGGAAAACAATAAAAGAAATGTCACCAACCAAATACTCTGAAATCTATTCTCGACTTTCACATCCCCATAATCCTTTGCGTCTTTGGGGGGTAACCAGAGGGTAAAAACCCACTTATTTTGCTGGAGGATGATCAGACAATGTTGAACATACCTTGTTTGGTGTCCAAATATAAAATGAAGAAGTAAAAAAAAAAAAAACAGAAAAAGATAGAAGCTTGAAGACGTTTAAGGTATATTTTAAACATTTTTTTTAATTCAATACATTTTTTGTAAGACCAAAACTCTTGATGCTCTGTACACGCAACAATATTTTGGAATAAACTGATAATCATTATTGTACAGATAAAAGCAGGTATAGTATAAATTCAATTAAGAAATCTTTCAATTTGGGACAGTTTTTTGATTGGTTACCCCCCAAAACGCAAGGCATTATGGGGATGTGAAAGTCGAGTATGTTCCGAAAATCAAAACTTTCGTTATAATTTTGAATCTTTACTTAAAATATTCCTTTCTCAATTCAAAATAGTTACCTACTGAGTACCTACGCCCGGTATAAATAATCCATAACTTTAAATCGTTGTTCAAATTTAACTTTAACAACGTTCTGACAACATTTCCAAAATTATATATATATACATAGAAGTGTTTTATTCTGATAAGTTATCCAACTTTATAATTTGATCTGTTTTTGGGAGGATTTACTTGTGCCGTAGCACTACAAAAAAAGTATTAAATCCTTAGATATGAATGAGTCCTTTTTTTAAATATTCGAAATAGCTGTGACTCGATTTCTTAGACCTTTTGTTTGATCTTTCATCGGCATCCCAAAAATAATTGGAGAAGTCATTAATATTAAATAAACGCATTTGAAACTAAAGAAAACTATGCAAATTATGATCATCTTGTTTGCTAATTGCCTGATTTTTCAAAAATACTTTGTAATGTAAAAAAAACGAAAAAAAAATATCTCAAAAGTTAGTCTCACAGCAGCTGTCGTAATGGAAGCAACAGCACTAATTCAAGTACTCCAACTCTTCTATTTCTTTTTCGTCCTGTTCGAGATTACGACTTGTACGGTGGATGTTTCCTTACGTGTGGGCAAACAAGGCCCATTTACGTATGGCAACTTCGACAAAAGAATCAAGGGGTCGGTTTTGAGAAAGGCAGGCTCGCTTATCTCGACACTCGAGGTTGACAGCGACATAGAATGTGTGAGTTTCTGTGTGATGAGCGCAGTATGTTTGTCAGTAAATTTTGCATCCGAGGCAAACAGTAAAACTGAAAAAGTACTGTGTGAACTACTGAACTATGGAGGAACAGACTATCGAAAATTCCTTAACAAGAAAGAGAAGTTCTTCTTCATGCGAATGGAGGTGGGTAAAATGACCGTAATCAAATATTAATTAATATTTTTGGTGGTCAAAAAACTCCGGAAAGCGAGTCGTAAGTTGAGATAATTCCAATAACAAATTTAAAAAAGAAAAAGAGAAATCAAAGAAGTTTCAAAATAGACTGAAAATATAATTATGAAACGAAAGGCAATGAAACAAAATAATATCATACACCATTTAAAAATAATTCAAATGATTGTGATACTTCTTTAAACTTAAAAATGAAGGAATAGTGAAGGATTAAATTTTTATTGACCTGAAATAACTTTTGATGTGTTCAAATATTTGAAGATTATCATTAGTTAAAAACTACTTCACTCAAAATATAACTTGTTTAATTCTTACTTACACGGTCACTCGTGACATGCAACTATTCTCTCTAAATCTTTTATTCCACAAAGTTCGCTTAATTATTTTCATTCTCAAATCTTTCCATTATATACATCTCCTATGATAATGAATGAAAAAATTTTCAAGTTTATCTTTAGTAAAAATAAAAAAATAAAAAATAAAAATCGGCCGATAACCCAAGAAAACAAATTATGAATGAGAAACAAAATATCAAAAAAAAAAAAAAAAAAAAAAAAATTTAAAGGTAATATTTATTTAGTGATTCTTGTGCTGATATTTATCTTAGAACATATGCTCTGAAAATCCTTGCATGTCAGATGTGTTGGTATGCACACCTCAGCTGCAGAACTCCTATCAACCATACATCTGTGATTGCCCCGGAAACTGTACAGGTATGTATTCTTTATAATTAATGACGTTTTTTGGAGTTCAAACCCAACAGCGCGTCCACATTAAGACCAGAGAATGGGGTATTACATGGAAATTAATATGTTTTTGTCAAGGGGCTTTTACTGTTAAATCATCCATGCCTTTAAAAAAGAAATATTTTTTGGACAAATGCCAACCTTAAAAAGGTATGGCAGATCTGAGATTTAGACCAAAGAATTTTTAATAGCCTCCAATATTAAATTCACCTCTTATAAATAGTTTTATTCTGTCGCGAGGTTAGCGGTTCAGTATTTTTTTAAGGCATAATCAAAATCATTTTTAAAAACGTATAGAACTATGTGAAGAATATATTATCAAAGACATTTTCATTGGACAGGTAACATTAAGTGCCATGCCCTTGGTATGGAAGATGGTAGGATCCTTGATTCTCAAATAACAGCTTCCAGTGCATTATCTTCTTCTTGGGCAGCTCACAAAGGACGACTGAATAATGCTGCTGGCTCTTGGCTTCCGTCCAGTACGGTCTCTCAGTGGCTGCAGGTTAACTTGCTGAAGAAAACTTTCATCAAGGGTGTGGCTAGTCAAGGAAGGCACGATGCGAATCATTTCATAACGGCATATCAGCTGTCGTACTCAGATGACGGGACAAATTGGACCATCTACAAAGAGAAAAGAATTGTGAAGGTTAGTTTACTTTACATTTAAGTTTTTAATTATTATTTTTAAATTTAATTTGAACATATTTTAAATAGCTTGTTTGCTTTAATTCTTATTTAAGTAAGAAAAGTAAACAACGTCAGAAGCAATATTGATAACAATTTCTAATAAGCATTTTGTTTTTCAGACCTTCCAAGGTAATGCTAATTACGCAACTATCGTCAAGAACCTGCTGACAGAACCATTCACGGCAAAGTTCGTGCGACTTTTAGCGACATCATACTCTGGATATCCTTCTATTCGAATGGAACTGTATGGGTGCCACGCTTAAAGTACATACGTATTGTCGATTGTTGAAAGGACGGCTTTAGTTTTGATTGTAATTGAAAAGAAAAAAGATGGATAGAAAAACATTAACAAACACTAACCCACACGTTTTTCGCATTTCTTTGCCTTATTTAACATTTTATTATATTCTAGGCAAAACAAACCGTCGAGTCGTTAAGTTCACAAACAATCATTTGTTTACAACTTTTATTGAATTTTTTTTTGTCGTTTAAACGAAAAAGTTAGTCCTCACAGCATCAATCACCAGGTAAAAAGAAAACTATGTTCTTGCGATTATCTTAGTGGTAACTTTTTTCTACTTTATATCAATTTGATCATGCCTTATTGGATGTCTTCCCTTTCAGCAAAAACACGCGTCTTTTTGTAGTTCTTCTTATACTTTTGATATTTCATGCGAGCTCCCCTAAACCCTTGAAGTACAGACAAGTAGGCGTGTTAAATATTTGCATATATATGCCACCTGCTTGCAATGGAGTCTTTAAGCAAAAAATAAAGAATTAATTAATGTTGAGGAAATATGTTCGCTAAATAAAAAACACTTAAATATACCATTTTTGCGTTCCAGTTTCACTGAAAAAATCTTGCGCTCGAAAAGCTTAAGTAGACCCCGGCCTCGTGCAGCACGTTGGAATGCAGTTCAATCTGAGGACTAAGCAATTCCAATTCTCAAGAGATTGGAATCATTTTGTTTTGTCCCCCAGATGGAGCTGCTTTGACGTCACATGCAAGGGGACTATAATAGAAACATGCTGGAAGTGGCGCCTTCCAACGCATTTCCATACCATGACGTTAGAAATGACATGGAAATATCATGGAAGTGAGAACTGCCATACCATGGAAGTCATGAAAGTGCACGCACATTTTTTCACCAATGGTTTCCATGGTATGGTAATAGCATGGAAGTCACCACTTCTAACATGTTTTCATACCATGAAATTCCGAAGTCGGGAGGTGATGGAAACATCATTGTAGTGATTTCAACAGTATATGGAAAAACTTTGGAAGTTTTGGAAGTCGCGACTTTCAACATATTTCCATACCCTGGAAATATGAAGGAGGTTGACATCGGGATACAGTGTTAAAATTTTAAGGTCTCTTGTCGCGGTTTTAATTTTATAAAAATAAAGGGTTTCCACAGAAAAAAATCTTTACTCCAACTGAATCAAAAATTATCAAAGCCAATTGATTCCACGACGTACCTGTGTCTCAGGTTGCACTTCGCTTGCATAACGACGACAAAATTAATTTGTTTTCATGGTTGTTCCTAATAGAAAATAGAAACGTCTAGAATATAATACTGTGAATCCAGATTTAGTAAAAGCTCTAGTCAGTCTTCTGCTCCCAGACAGTTTTTTTTCGATCGATTAACTGTTATTATTAATAAGGCCCTCTGCCCTTGGGTGTACGGATTACGCAGGATTGAGTTCTAGCCGAAGCATCAGGGAAGAGACTCGCGCCCTGACCATATCTACAGATAATCCCTTTCACAACCTGCCAAGCACTGATACGTTGATTTGAAGTGGAAAAATAATCTAGTCTATCTAGTTCTTTGTTGTCATGGCTATTGTTGTGTAATTGTTCTGAAATCGTGGCCCAGTGGAAAAAGCTTGGGCTCACAAGACAGTGAGTGAAGCAAGTTTGAGGGAGTTTTGTAACTGGAAGGGTGACCTGAAATTAATAGTTACTCAACTCTGTTTCTTTTATTTTTGATATAGAAATAGCAAAATATATTTATGCATGAAGAGGATAAACTTCATGTCTTCAAGCCAACGCGAATCGCCTACGCGCGACGGGCGCGAGCGTGTTGTATATGACAGTTGTAGGCTAAAATCGTACCGTCTAAACCAGCCTTAAGACTAGAGTATTTTGAAAGGAAATCCATCTATTATTTCCACTAAAATATAGAATGCTTCGGGGAAAAAAAAAAGAAACAGGGGTGTAAAGTTTTGAAGATTTGATCTTTCATCTATATTGCCAAAAATTGGAAGCTATTAATATTAAATAAATGCATTTCAAATTATAAACGAATATGCAAATTTCTTTCAAAAATTTCGAAAATACTTTGTAATGTTAAATAAACACATCTCAAAAGTTCATTAGTCTCACAGCAGCTGTCGTGATGGAAGCAACAGCACTAATTCAGGTACTCCAACTCTTCTATTTCTTTTTCGTCCTGTTCGAGATTACGACTTGTACGATGGATGTTTCCCTACGTGTGGGCAAACAAGGCCCATTCACGTATGGCAACTTCCATAAAAGAATCAACGGGTCGGTTTTGAGAAAGACAGGCTCGCTTATCTCGGCACTCGAGGTTAACAGCGACATAGAATGTGCGAGTTCCTGCGTGATGAACAAATTATGTTTGTCAGTAAATTTTGGAGCCGAGGCAAATAGTACTGGGAAAGTACTGTGTGAACTACTGAACTATGGAGGAACAGACTATCGGAACTTCCTTATCAAAAAGGATAACTTCTTTTTCATGCGAATGGAGGTAGGTTAAATGAGTAATTAAATATTAATTCATATTTTTGGAGGTCACAAAACTCCGGATAACGAGTTGTAAGTTGAGATAATTCCAATAACAACAATCAAAAAAAAAAAAAAAAAAAAAAAAAAAAAAAAAAAAAAAAAATCAAAGAAAGTTTCAAAATAGACTTTAAAAAATTAATATCATTAACATTTAGAAATAATTCAAACGAATGGTTACAACCATATAGTCTTAGTGGTGATGACACTTCTTTAAACTTGGAAAGGAAGGAATAGTGGAATATCAAATTTTTATTGACCTGAAATAACTTTTCATTTGTCCAAATATTTGAAAATTATCATTAGTTAAAAACTACTTCACTCAAAATATAACTCGTTTAATTCTCACTTACATGGTCACTCGTGATTCTGCACCCTGTTTGGCATGCAACTATTCTCTCTCAATCTTTTATACCGTCAAGCTTTTCTTTTTATTCTCAATTCTTTCCACTGTATACATCTTCTATGATTTTGAATGATAATTTTTTTTCGATTTTATCATTAACAACATTTCGGTCTTTTAAGAAAGGAAAAATAATAATATAATAGTCTTTTTTCCGACAAAAAATAAATATAAAATCGACCGATAACCCAAGAAAACAAAGCAAACAGATTATGAATGGAAAAAAGAAGTCAAATATGAACTATGCTATACTATGAACAATTCGAATGACACTCATGGTTCAAGTGATTCATAGATCTAGTAAGAATAAACTCCAACTTGAATACGGCATCTTATAGTTTATTTGTTGTCAAGAAACTATAAACAATTCGAATGACAATCATGGCTAGAGCATGTTTCTAGTGATTCATAGATCTAGTAGCAGTAAACTCATACTCGAGTACGGCATCTTATAGGTTTTTCGTTCCCAAACAACACTCATGATTACTCTGATTCATAGATCTAGTAACAATAAACTCATACTTGAATACGGCATCTTATAGTTTATTCGTTGCCAAGAAACTATAAACAATTCAAACAACACTCATGGTTCCTCTGATTCATAGATCTAGTAACAGTAAACTCATACTCGAATACGGCATCTTATAGGCTTTTCGTTGCCAAGAAACTATAAACAATTCAAACAACACTCATGGTTCCTCTGATTCATAGATCTAGTAACAGTAAACTCATACTCGAATACTGCGTCTTAATATGGTTTATTTCATTGGCAAGGAAATGTAAACATTTTAAGTAACCGACACTGAGATTCCAAGGTTATATTAGTCGTGTTGAGGGTAGCTAAAATCGACTTATTGTGGGTGACACTGGTGAAACACGCACTGCGCACGCTCGGAGATGGCGTAGTGTAACTAAGGGCAACTTATATTTTTGATGCCGGTGTTTTGATTGTTTTACAAAATCGCAAAACTTAAGAAAAATACTGAAAACTTAAGGTTGTCCTTTTCGCAATAGCGAGATAATTTCAATTAAGATACACTGCTGATTTATACCAAAAAACTTTTGTTTATACAAAGCAAAAATAATCTTTGAAAATGCATTTGTTTGTTTTTTTCTCCCAACGGATGCGCAGTGCGTGTTTCACCAGTGTCAGTGTGGGTGGGTTAGTGAGCCTTCGTATTTGACGAATGAAGTGCGAAGATTTAACGACATGAATCCGAAAACGGCGGATCAATAAACCATGCTTCGCCCTATTGTTTTCACAAATGCAACCAGACAATAGGCATATCACTGATACGAATATCTTAAAGGTATTATTTAGTTAGTGATGCTTGTGTTTATATTTATCTTAGAACATATGCTCTGAAAATCCTTGCATCTCAGATGCAATGGTATGCATTCCTCAGCTGCAGAACTCCTATCAACCATACATCTGTGATTGCCCCGGAAACTGTACAGGTATGCATTCTTTATAATTAATGACGTTTTTTGGAGTTCAAACCCAACAGCGCGTCCACATTAAGACCAGAGAATGGGGTATTACATGGAAATGAATATATTTTTTGTCAAGGGGCTTTTACTGTTAATTCATCCAATGCCTTTAAAAAGGAAATACTTTTTGGACAAATGCCAGCCTTAAAAAGTATGGCGGATCTGAGATTTAGACCAAAAAATATTAATAGCCTTCAATATTAAATTCACCTCGTGTAAACAGTTTTATTCTGTCGCGAGATTAGCGGTTCAGTATTTTTTTAAGGCATAATAATCAAAATCATTTTAAGAAGGTTTATAATTAAGTGAACAATTTATTGTCAACAACATTTTCATTGACAGGTAACATCAAGTGCCATGCACTTGGTATGGAAGATGGTAGGATCCTTGATTCTCAAATAACAGCTTCCAGTACATACGGTTCTTCTTGGGCAGCTCACAAAGGACGACTGAATAATGCTGCTGGCTCTTGGCTTCCGTCCAGTACGGTCTCTCAGTGGCTACAGGTTAACTTGCCGAACAAAACATTCATCAAGGGTGTGGCTACTCAAGGAAGGCACAATGCGAATCAATTCTTGAAGACATATCGGCTGTCGTACTCAGATGACGGGACAAATTGGACCATATACAAAAAGAAAGGAATCGTGAAGGTTAGTTTACTTTATTTTAAAAATTTTCATAATTTTTTAAAATCAAATTTTAACAGATTTTACATAGCTTGTTTGCTTGAATTCTTATTTAAGAGTAAACTAGACGATCCATGATCGTGTACTCGGGCTTCTTCTTGCGTGTGAAGTCACGGTATGTTTGTGTTACGAAAATTGCAGCATTCTGTCAACTAGTAGAGCGTGAGAGATAACTGCTTTTCCAATCAGAATGCTTACGAACACAGTCACAGCACAGTAAGATAAATTAAAGCACATAAACTCATTGCAACACATTGTTGCCCGACATTTTCCCCAAATATAACAACATTCCTTGACTATATGCTGTACTTACTGTTTTACTAGCATCAACATGGTGGGTGACAGGACCTGGGTTTTTCTCTATAGCATTTAAAACCTTGTAATTTGCACAGCTGCTTTTATGATCTAAACCCTTATACTCACTATATGGAAAATTACACGAAAACCACCATATGTATTTGAGATATTTATCCCTATATTTATCTGTACTGGAATTGTAAACATGTCTCATTGAAGAGTTAAGTTTTCCTGTTCTAAATATTGGTTTCCTTCTCATTTTTTGTACAAATCTGACACTTGGTTTGTACTGTATACTTCTCTTTTTCGTTGCAATATTTTAAATAAGACAATGAACTAGCTTTCGATGACTTAGGTGTGTTTTTACTTAGTTCTGTTTTTCTGAAAGACACGTTTTAATCTGTTCACTGGTACCCTGCTTGGTTCATGATCGCGTCTAGAGCCATGACTATCACATTCAATATGACAATTATGAAATACATACTTTGCATAACGAGATCTGAATTCTTGTACCTTTAATGACACTAAAACATCATTATGTCCATGTACATTTGTAAAATGGATAACTTTTTTTAGTATGTTACAGACACCAAGAGTATTTACCACGTCTTCTACTAAGCACGTGCGACTCCATACGTAATACAAACCAATGTTCACAATCGCTTGTACGATATAAACAGAAATGTGCAAAATTTGTGCAAAATCAAATCGTATTTTACGACTATTGAATACAGCAAAAACAAACAAATGAATCAGGATATTTAACAACTAAGTTAAACTTAGATATTTACTTTTCAAGTTGCTTCCCTTACTATATTCTTTATCCAATATGGCGAATTGCTTATTGTTGTTTGCTTCACCTTCGAGGTTCTGCTCAAGGAGATTTTCTGTTATTTCAACATCTGAGGTGTTCATTTCAGCGTCATAGTTTTCTGTTGAGTCACTATTCATAGTTTTGGCAGTCTTTTCGAGGTTTGTGCTCGAATATAGCTCATTTGTTACCTCGTGAGAACTAGTATGAATTTGGGTAGTAAGGCGGCTTACATGTTTTCAAAGATTTCAACGCTTTTAAGCTATAAGATTCGTGGACCGACCCGTTCCGAAAAAGCTCTACATCTTTTAGTGTGGGCCTACCACGGATGGCGAGTGCGTTTGTATGTGGGATGATCATATATAGCATAGCACTTTCCAAAGATTTCTTCACGCAACAACTTTATAATCCCACGAACCGAAGCAGAAGGAACGAAGAAAGCAGGGTTAGCATTGATTATTATGCGGTTATGATTCTCATCCCCTGTTCCTAGTGACTCAGCTAGGAACGCCTGGGAACATGACCCCCATTTTGGCGACCAACTACGACGAAAAAGAACGGCCTGCATTTTTAGACTCGGATTCCTGCGGAAGCCCGAGTAACAACATCTAAAGCAATGATAACATCAATTAGTTCTGATGATCATTTTGTTTTTCAGACCTTCCAAGGTAATACTCATCACAAAAGTATCGTCAAGAACCTGCTGTCAGAACCATTCACGGCAAAGTTCGTGCGACTTTTAACGACATCATACTATGGACACCCTTCAATTCGAATGGAACTGTATGGATGCCATGTTTAAAGTATGTATGCATTGTCGGTTGTTGAAAGGACGGAATTCGTTTTGAGTGTAATTGAAAATAAAATGATGGATAGAAAAACATTAACAAACACTAACCGACACGCTATACTCATTTCTTTGCCTTATTTAATATTCTATCAGTAGGCCAAACAAACCGTCTAGTCGTTAAGTGCACAAACAATCATTTGTTTACAACTTTTATTAAAACATTTTTGTCGTTTAAACAAAAACATTAGTCTTGAAAGCATCAATTACCAGGTAATATATATATTTAGGCACTGCCTAAAAGCGGAGCTCCCGATACGGAAGTCACAGGGTGAACAATTTGAATGAAACTGAAAGGTAATAATAAGATCGGGGAAAAAATCTTCAATTAGCTTTTATTCGAGATGAAGATAATTTCTCCCATAATAAAAACCATGCAGGAGTGAAATCGAATCGAAATGCACTACATTGTTTTGTTTTGTTTTGTTTGTTTTTTGTTCTTTATTTTGCGCGAGTATACTCTCCCACTTAGGAATTTGTACTAAACTCAGCACCACCCCCAGGGGCTAGTTTTGTTCTTGGAAGATTCTTCGACAAAGTTTTCCAAGGCCGACAGTTTTAGGAAACTTCTTAAAAAAAGACGAAAGATAACTACAGATAATCCATTACAATATCAAGTTTAGTGAAATTTACTTCGCATGTCTTTCATTGAAATCGAAAATCTGGAGATTTAGGACAAATCAAGACTAAAAAAACAGACTTGAAAACTGGTTAAGGGAAGAAAATGAGTTTACCTTACAACTGAGACAAAATAAAAAATAATGCAAAAGGCAATGCAAAATACAAAATGACGAATTTCTTTGTCAGTAAATTGGCGTTTGTAAATGTTTTTGAATATGTTTTAGCTTTTTAAAGACCCATTGCCACTTATCGTGATGCACCGCGGTCACAGATGAATTTCGTGGTCCATGAAATTCAAAGATTCATATGTTGAATAATAACTTCATATTGAATCCTTTTCCGACATAGCACTAAGGCACAGTTATGATTCTTTTACATTATTTTATGGCTTTAGGGACTATTTAAGAGTTTATTCAAAATGTTGGAATTGTTTTTTCAGTGGAGACACGATTCAAAATGTAAACAAATTGTGATGCATGACGTTAAGTGGCAATGGGTCTTTAAAGTGAAAGGCTAGGTCTTTATACAATAACATATCGCAACAACACAATTTTAAGCTCATTTTTATAATCATACTTGCTCGAACAGCTTAATAAACAGTTGAATATTTGGTGCAAATTTATATTTCATTCAATAATTGAATAAATTATCTGTAGAAAGATATAAAATTATTAAATGAAAGTCTTCTTTGTCTTGCCGATGTGACCCCGCGATAGGAGGTGAACAAAGCTGCATTTTTCTTGAACGAAAAACATACGATAGTTGGTTAAAAACAACCGAATTGTTAAAGATTTACAAAGCTAAATAAAGGACGAATATTTGTTGTCGTAATATGTTCTCCGTGTCAATTTTCCTCCAGCATTAAAATAAATTAAGCTTATCTATAGAAATATAAAAAGTGTTGAGAGAAAGTCTTTGATTTGTCGATTCGTCGAGAAAAATGCTTGTTAAAAAAATAATAATATACGATTGTTTGCTAAAAAACACACACCTGAATTCTTAAAGAACACTTCTTGATTCATCTTTGACTACATGAAAGTTTATTTTTAATTGTTTGTGGTCTATAACTTGTCCTAAAGCGATTTTTTCTGTGCATAGCCGCATTTCTGATTAGTTTTACTTAGACATCAAGCGGGATTCCTGTGTGGTGTACACGGACGGACGGACGTACGGACGAACGGAAGTGACGTCAGCCAAGCCATGAAAAATCAACTCGATGGTTTACCATTTTTTTCTTAAGTATGGTGTTCCGCTCGGGAGCTCGGGCCCGCGCGGAAGCTCTGCTAAAGAGAAAACAATGTTCTTACAATTATCTTAGGGGTAATTTTTAACTACTTTATATCGATTTTATCTGGCATGCCATATTGGATGTGTTTTCATTCAACAAAAGCCACACGTCTTTTTATAGTCTTATACTTTTGAGATTTCATGCAAGCTCCCCTACCCTTCACGTACAGACAAGTAGGCGTGTTAAATCTCTGCATATACATGCTACCATTTGTGGAGTTTGATTTTTAGCATCAAATAAAGACTTAATTAATGTTGAGGAAATATGTTCGCTAAATAAAAACACGTACATATACCAGGGGAGAGACTCGCCCCATAGTTATATCTACAGCTAATCCCTTGCAACCTGCCACGCACTGATACGTTGATTTAAAGTGGAAAATTGAGAAACATCGGAAAATACGTCATCGATATCTTCCTTAGCAACAAGATGGAAAATATGTCACTGAGGTCCCGGATGTAGTTTGTGTGAAAAATACAAGTGACGTATTCCTTAGTAACACACTAATGTCTTTATGATAAGTATCGGGTTTTTTTGTTTTGTTTTGTTTTTTCTCTCGTGATAATCTATATAATATAATTTAAAATGAAATTTGATTTGAAAGTTGGGTGTATTTATGTTCTATCAATATGAAATTATTGGAAAAACTAGAATATTTTGAAACGGGAAATCATTGATTACTTCCTCTAGAAATATAGAATGCGTCGGGGAAAAAGAGACACGGTTGTAGAGTTTTGAATATTTGATCTTTCATCTACATTGCCAAAAATTGTTAGCTATTAATATTAAATAAATGCATTTGAAATTATAAACGAATATATGCAAATTTCTGTCTTCTCTTTTGCTAATTGCCTGAACTTTCAAAAATACTTTGTAATGTAAAAAAAACAATCCCGGAAGTTAGTCTCACAGCAGCTGTCATGATGGAAGCAACAGGACTAATTCAAGTTCTCCAACTCTTCTATTTCTTTTTCGTCCTGTTCGAGATTACGTCTTGTACGGTGGATGTTTCCTTACGTGTGGGCAAACAAGGCCCATTCACGTATGGCAACTTCCATAAAAGAATCAACGGGTCGGTTTTGAGAAAGACAGGCTCGCTTATCTCGGCACTCGAGGTTAACAGCGACATAGAATGTGCGAGTTCCTGCGTGATGAACAAATTATGTTTGTCAGTAAATTTTGGAGCCGAGGCAAATAGTACTGGGAAAGTACTGTGTGAACTACTGAACTATGGAGGAACAGACTATCGGAACTTCCTTACTAAGAAAGAGAAGTTCTTCTTCATGCGAATGGAGGTAGGTAACATGGTTAATTGCAAATTAATTAAGCGAGTTTTAAGGCACAAAACTTCAGAAAGCAGGTTTCAATACAAGGAAAATAATTTAGAAAAATCAAAACCGTAACTAAAGGCTATAAAGAAAAAACAAACACAAATAAATTAATAAATAAATAATAAAATAAATTAAAAGAGAAGACAGGAAAACAAAATTCAGGGATTTTCTAACTTACACTGAACAAAAATCTCGGCGATGCGACTTCTTCGTAGAAATCGTAAATAATAAATGAAGCTATTTTCTCAACTTTCAACATCGTTTCACCTGACAAAAACGATGTTTGAAGGTTTTTCTTTCACATATACTACTTCATATATTGATATATGGATATATATCCACACAGACACAGATTTTATTTTATAAAATCCATATCAATATTTCTTCATTTATGATACTGAACACTGTTTCGCGACTTTTTTCACTCAATGATTTATTTTATGCTTTATTTATTCGAAATCTTCTTATTCTATTTTTTTTTTTTTTTTTTTTTTTTTGAATTATGTTATAATTATTATACATTTGTCATTATCCTTGGAAATTTTTCGAACTTATACGTTTATTTTCTCTGTGTGTAAAAAAGAAAAACCAACCTGGGACAGTACAAACAAAGAAAAATATTTAAAAAAAAGACACATAATATTAATAATTATTGTGTGGATGTTTATATTAGAACATATGCTCCAAAAATCCTTGCATGTTCGATGGTTTGGTATGCACACCTCAACTGAAGAACTCATATCAACCATACATCTGTGATTGCCCCGGAAACTGTAAAGGTATGCATTTTTATAGCTTTGAATGTTTTTTAGGTAAAACATAAATCTTTCGATTGATCTGAACGAAAGCTAACCCGGGGGGTACTACCCTATATTCGCTATACGGGTACGTACCACCAAACAGGGTATGGTTTTCAGCGATTCTACTCTGGAACAGGGTATATAAAATCACGCTCGCTCTGGAACAGGGTATATGAAATCACGCCTCCCCTATCTGGAATAGGGTATTTATTTTCGCAATACCGGAACAGGGTATGGTTTTAAGCGATCTTGCTCTGGAACAGGGTATGAATTTCAGCGATCCTACTCTGGAACAGGGTCAGTGATCAGAGGGCTTACCAGCACATCGCTACCCTAAACGGGCAAGAGTACCCCCCCACCCCCCCCCACCCCCTCCCGAAAGCTAATTACTGAGATCCCCCTCCCCCCCGGAAAGCTAATTACTGAGTGGCTTGTGCCACCACTTCCAACCATCATCACCACCACCTATCAATAGGAGCATAGTTAATAGAGTTAACTATGATAGAAGCACAACCATCCTTAATAATAATAATAATAATAATTATTATTATTATTATTATTATTATTATTATTATTATGTTCTTGTTTTTGATGACGATGATGATGAAGATAGATGATGATGATGATGATGATAATGATGGTTATTCAACTTATCATTTATTGACAGGTAACATCAAGTGCCATGCCCTTGGTATGGAAGATGGTAGGATCCTTGATTCTCAAATAACAGCTTCCAGTGTATACTCTTCTTCTTGGGCAGCTCACAAAGGACGACTGAATAATGCTGCTGGCTCTTGGCTTTCGTCCGGTACGGTCTCTCAGTGGCTGCAGGTTAACTTGCTGAAGAAAACATTCATCAAAGGTGTGGCTACTCAAGGAAGGCACGATGCGTATCAGTCCACAAAGACTTATCAGCTGTCGTACTCAGATGACGGGGCATATTGGAACATTTACAAAGAGAAAGGAATCGCGAGGGTTAGTTTACTTTTTCAATAGTTTATAATAGTTTTAGTTCCAATAATACTTCTAATTTTAGAGTGAATAACAAATTAGCGAATAATGACATTGACATTTTTACACACCCCATCCAAAATAGCCACAAAAACAAAAAATATCCTGCAGTTTGGTCGTGAGTGTAAAATCTTTACCACAAATTGTAGCATTACTAACAGCAATTTCTACTATGTATTTTGTTTTTCAGACCTTCCAAGGTAATACCCAACCCAATATTATTGTCAAGAACATGCTGACAGAACCATTCACAGCAAAGTTTGTGCGACTTTTAACGACACCATACCCTGGAAACCGGGCTGTTTTACGAATGGAACTGTATGGGTGCCATGTTTAAAGTAAATTGTTTATAGCTGCAGGGAAATTGTTGGCTGACATAAGCTAGAACAAAAACAATTGAAAGAATACAACAGCATAACGTAAAACACAAAGATGCGACTAAAATCCGTTGATGATACTTACCCCTAACTCTATATATTTTCAATATTGATTCTCATGAAATGAATAGTTGAATGATATTTTTTAAATATGATTTGAGTGACGTTTCCTTGGAGATCAAAGCTTATACTTCCGATATGTTAAAACGTCCGATTCTTTCACAAATAAACATTTTGATGTTCTGAGGTAATTAAAGACCGGAGAGTGAAATGTACGACGTTCGTTACTTCAAACCAAGATGGAATTTAAACTTTGAATAATGAACTGAATCTTTGAACCTTGATAGGAACGCATACTTGAGCTGGTTTGACTGTAAAACACCTCGATTATTCTTAATTATACTGCCTTTCGCGGATTGTGAAATCGCCGAGCACCACTTTCCGTTCGCCCCCTTTCAACCTTTTTTTTGAAGAAATAGCTGCAGGACTTTCATATCTCCAAGACATATCATTCGAATCATATAAAATAATTTCACCATCTATCTATCAACGTCATGTAGGATCAATATTAAAAATATTGAGTAAGGGTAATGGGCACTTCATCTTGTCACCTATATACATGCATATATTATGCTTTATTTATATCAGTATAATTCCAGACAAAGCTAATCACTATTTACTCACGTTATTATATGTTATAGAGCAGTTTTCGTATGACTGTGAAAAGCTCAGTGCCTTGAACGTGACGTGCCGTGACCGTGATACTTTCTAGAATTTTAATTGGCTGATTTTTTTCACCCGCAATATGATTGGTCTAGATATGCCGCGATATTGGTGTGACCGTGTCCGCGCCGCGTTTATGCCGTGTTCCGGGTATTTGATTGGATGGAGAGTAAATTCTCATGTAATGTTATTTGTCTGGCGTATCCCTTGCTGTGTCACGACCATGTTTGTGCCGTGAACTTTTCACAGTCATACGAAAACTGCACTATGAATTGCCTTGAAAAACAGTAAAAAATAGTCTCTGAACTGATACACACGATTTTAATTCCAACCTTCATTACACATGTTTTCCTTTAATGAATAAGTCTTGACAGCCTCAATAACTCTTTTTAGATTTAGAAGGATTATTCGTAAGACAAACTGAATACAATGTTTTCACATTTATTTCAGTGCAACTTTTTCTCAGGATGAATCGATTTGATCTTGCATGCCTTATTTTACACGTCTTTCTTCCTGTACTTTTGAGACTTCCTGCAAGCTTCCTTACCCTTGACGTACAGACAAAGGCGCATGTTAGATATATCTCTGCTTACATTACCTGCATGAAATGGAGTGTTAACAAACAATAAAAAATAAATAAAAATATAGAGTTAATGAATTTTGTTTTACTTAATACTATACATATATTTAATAATTTCTGATATTTTCATAAAAGAAAATAAAAAATTTGAATTGCGATAGAAAGAGGGCGAAGAAAGGAAGTTTGGAAGAGGAAGGATTAACTAGATTGATGGAGGGATGGAGGGATGGAGGGATGGAGGGATGGAGGGATGGAGGGATGGAGGGATGGAGGGATGGAGGGATGGAGGGATGGAGGGATGGAGGGATGGAGGGATGGAGGGATGGAGGGATGGAGGGATGGAGGGATGGAGGGATGGAGGGATGGAGGGATGGAGGGATGGAGGGATGGAGGGATGGAGGGATGAGGGATGGAGGATGGAGGGATGGAGGGATGGAGGGATGGAGGGATGGAGGGATGGAGGGATGGAGGGATGGAGGGATGGATGGATGGATTGATGAATTGATTATGGATGGATGGAATTAGAACTGGATTTAGAACTATGGTCATTGATATCAGTAGAAAAGCAGTTATTAAGTAAACGAACTAAATGATTAGAACTGGGCCTACCCCTTCTTCTATCAACATCTTCGAGTATGAAATCGCCTTAAAGGCAGTGTAGTAGTTTATTGCTTTTGCAGTTGTAAACTTTGATTCTATAGTCAATTGTGACACGAATTGTGCGAAAATAAATGCTTAACGAATAGAAGTGTCATATGTAATTTTTCTATGCAATGCAAACATTGGTTAAGACTAAGTTATGACTACAGGTACTAACAGTAATAGCATCCTTGATCATGAAGTAATTTGTGATTGACAGTGGAGTTGGTCATATAAGTGACAAATGCGGGTCTAAAAATATAAATAGAACTTACATTTACAATAATTTAGTTCAATCAAACAATAGTGGAAACGTTAAAGCTTGCATTTCATTTTCTATACCCTTAACTCCAAAGTACAGTATACTTTAATTGGAAGTTATTAAGTATTGAAGTTGTTTAAACATTTAAACATATATATATATATATATGCCTATAATTACATAAATTATTTATTATCTCGAAATTTAAAACTGTCATCTAATGGAAAATGGGGACAGGTGAATTATTTTGCCGAAAGAGAAAAACAATACTTCGTTAATCAACCTAAGAATTAGAAGGATGCTTACTTTTTCCATACCACATAACTTAAACATCATTTTCACATCAGCTGTCGTGATGGAGGCAACAGCACTAATTCAAGTACTCCAACTCTTCTATTTCCTTTTCGTCCTGTTCGAGATTACGACTTGTACGGTGGATGTTTCCTTACGTGTGGGCAAACAAGGGCCATTTACGTATGGCAACTTTCATAAAAGAATCAACGGGTCGGTTTTGAGAAAGGCAGGCACGCTTATCTCGGCACTCAAGGTTGACAGCGACATAGAATGTGCAAGTTTCTGTGTGATGAACAAATTATGTTTGTCAGTAAATTTTGGATCCGAGGCAAACACTACTGGAAAAGTACTGTGTGAACTACTGAACTATGGAGGAACAGACTATCGGAATTTCCTTACTAAGAAAGAGAAGTTCTTCTTCATGCGACTGGAGGTGAGTAAACTCCGAGAGATCTTCTTCATTTTGCCTCTGTTGGAATTAATGCATTCACTTAGTGACTTAAAAATAACATGATTACTATGGGGACATATTCTGGGGACGTTTTTTCTTTGTTGGACATTAGTGTTGCTATTTTTTTTAAAGGAAAAAAAATGAACGATGGTTAGAGACGTGGTTAGTCCGCCATGACTATCATAAAAAAAATATCGTGCTTTCAATTTCAGGTGCAAAATTATCCATTGCTGCGTATATTATATAGAGTCAAAATCCCACATATGCGTATTTATTAAATGGTTTTTGAATACATTTTACTACACGTTTCTCCCTATGGTTTGAACATTTAATACCAAAGAAAAAAATGAAAAAAAAAAAAAAACAATGAAGAAGATGGAGTAAAAACATTTACCATTCATAGTTCAGATTATACAATAACTATATTTATTTTAATTATCTATTTTTTTCTCAGACAATTTGCTCCTCCAATCCATGTGGAAATGAAAAGATTGTTTGTTTGCCACATCCTGAAAACATTGACCAGCCTTACACCTGTGACTGTCCTGGACGTTGCCAAGGTAGTGTTAGTTTTGTTCAGACGAGGTCCCCTTAAGTTTATAACAAGTACACTCAAAATGCATTTATAAACAGAAAAACACTTACAACAAAGCGTATAGTCATTTTAGTTCATTAGTAAGTGTTAATATTCATTAGCAATCAGTACACGTTTTTGGTACCCAGCATGTGGTGATTAAGATATATTCAGATAAATACCGTTGAAAACCCAAACAACAGTAGGTGACAACTAGTAGAACTAGAGTGGACTGCGTCGGTGTTTCTGAATAAAACAGTAGAAACTTGTAGATAAGTTGGATCACCGTGAAAAGCAGTGACGTTTCGGACGTCCTTCGTTGGAGTTAGTGAGCAACAGTAGGAAACGCTTACTAAGTTACAATATAAATAGGTTTTAGCATTTATCAGAGGTGATATCTTTAAAGGCGATCCATTCGTTTACAATTGGGTTGCTAATTCTAAAAGATAGCGGGAAAATGGTACACGCGTCTTCTAGAATATAGTTAATAATGGAGGGAAATATTAATATAACACATCGAATTTACGCTCACGAAAAAGCCAGAACAGTTGATTACCTCTATCAGAAGGCCGCCTTTTACGAAACATGATGATGGAAAGGACACATACTATTTGTTTGTTGTTTTGTTTTTTTCCTACCACAATTTCCTTTTTTTCCCCACATAAATGGCATAACTAAACAAATCATGTTCCTTCGCTAAAGAATAAATGAGCAGAAATATTTACAGGGCTCGATCATTTGATTGAAGAAATAGAAAACGCGCACGCGTGCTGTGCCGTGTGGAGTTATAAAGCACTGGGGGATTTGCAAAACACGAGAGAAGTGTTAGGAGAAGCTCGACGCGCAGCAGAGTGCTTCTCAACACTTCTCGAGTGTTCTGCCAATCCCCCAGTGCTTTATAACTCCACACGGCACAGCAAGCAATTTTTTTATTTCTTTAGTAGAATTACAGGGATGACAAAATTAATAAGGCACGCGCGTGCTGTGTGCTCTCATAAAGCACGCGCATCCAACCAATCAGAGCACGGGATTTATAACAGTTATTTTATAATTCCTTTTATAAAATAACTGTTATAAATCTCATGTTATGATTGTTTGGAGCGCGTGCTTTATGAGAGCACAAAGCACGCTCGCGCAATTTCAGTTTCGTCATTCATAATTTGTATTTTATTAAAGAAATAAAAAAACTTGCCTGCTGTGCTGTGTGCAGTATAAAGCACTTGGGGATTGGCAGAACACTCGAGAAGTGTCGAGAAGTACTCCGCTGCGTTTCGTGTTTCTCCTAACACTTCTCTCCTGTTCTGCCAACCCCCGCGTGCTTTATTACTGCACACAGCACGCGCGCGTGTTTTCCATTTCTTCAATTATATCTGTTAAGTAAAAAGTTATTTTTATTAACTGAACGTTCACTATTTCATTTCGATGTTGCTGATATATGTTAGATTTATAGTATTCATGCATTTTTAAGGGAAAAGAATTGAAGCTAAGAATGAATAACTGAAATAACCGACAAGAAATAAAGCGAACGCAAAAACATATAAACACAGTAAAGCACACAAACGAAATATACCTTATATTAGGAAATATTTTATTTTACTCTAAATCAAAAGTAGCAAAGTATATCTCTTTCGACTTCATCCGAAGGTCTTTGTCAATGTGTAGTAATGTAATGCTCAGCCCCGCCTTGACGTGATGTCAACACGGCCTCAAATGTCAAGTGCATATATACTAGAGAATTTATTATCAACAACATTATCATTGACAGGTAACATCAAGTGTCATGCCCTTGGCATGGAAGATGGTAGGATCCTTGATTCTCAAATAACAGCTTCCAGTGTATAATCTTTTTCTTGGGCAGCTCACAAAGGACGACTGAATAATGCTGCTGGCTCTTGGCTTCCGTCCAGTACGGTCTCTCAGTGGCTGCAGGTTAACTTGCTGAAGAAAACATTCATCAAGGGTGTGGCTACTCAAGGAAGGCACGATGCGTATCAGTCCACAAAGACTTATCAGCTGTCTTACTCAGATGACGGGGCATATTGGAACATTTAAAAAGAGAAAGGAATCGCGAGGGTTAGTTTACTTATTTATTTCTTTATTTTTTGGTGCAAAACTACTACTACTACTACTACTACTACTACTACTACTACTACTACTACTACTACTACTACTACTACTACTACTACTACTACTACTACTACTACTACTACTACTACTACTACTACTACTAATGATAATAATAATAATGATAATAATAATAATGATAATAATAATAATAAATATAAATATAAAAAAAAAAAAGAGAAAGAAAACGAGAAAGGAGAAACTTACCTTTCCAGAGTGAAGGGACCAGAAACTTTTTGACTAATAACAAAAACAAATTCTGATAAAGATTTTGTTTTTCAGACCTTTCAAGGAAATACCAGACACAGCGTTATTGTCAAGAACCTGCTGACAGAACCCTTCACAGCGAAGTTTGTGCGACTTTTACCAATACCATGGATATCCTTGTTTTAGAATTGAACTGTATGTTTGCTATGTTTAAAGTGTACTGTTGATTACTCAATGAAATCCGTTTTTAATTGAAGTTTTTAAAACGGGATGGATACAAAAACCTGTTACGATAATATTATTCATTTGGTGGTTTAAGAATGCGTAATTCCCTTGCTCCTTATTATTTTTAAAATATCATATTAAAATATATCTAAATCATTTGAACAATTTAAAATGTCCTCTTTCAAAAACAGGCCAAATATAATTGTACATAACTTAGCTAAAAGGTCAACTAAGGATAAGTTATTACATTCTCATTACTCGCAATACGCTACAGTATTTCGACGGTTCGAAGCATTATATTTCTCATTGATATGTCATGCAGTAAGAAAATGTTGGCACAGTCCCACGCTGTCAACATCGTCCAGCCATATCGTGCCATTCCCTCCTTCATCACAGGCTGTTCCCCATACTCTGTCATGCAGCTTCTTTAATTTTCTAATAGAAGGTGAAATTACACCAACTAACCGTGAGAGCCCGAGTGAATAAAATATCTCGTTCAAATAATAATTGTAAAATAACAAATTTGGAGATGCTTCTTCTTCTTCTTCTTCTTCTTTGTTGTTGTTGTTTGTTTGTTTGTTTTTGTTTTTTTTGAAAATTGAAAAAGAATCAATAAGTTTATTGATCCTTTAAAACCCATTGTGGAAAATCAATAATCTGATTGGCATATTCAATAACTGTGTTGTATTGTTGTATCGTATATTTACCGTTTTCGCTGTGTATAGAAAGCTTTGTTAATACAAAAATATTAATATAGAATTGCACAACGTAACAAAGAAAAAAAAAATTTAAAATAACAAACGAAAACGAGAAAAAAAAAAATAGAGTTTCGAATACGAGCGCATATGGGGTTCTTTTGGGTCCATGACTTCAGTTTCTAGATTCTGCGAGTTTAGCCTGGAATCCAGGAATTTTAGAAATATTATTCTAATTTTCGCTTTTCTTATGCTAAGCCAGCAAGATCTACAAGTTATGCATTTTTGAGAGTCGTGAACTCGATTCAGCTTTCGCTATCAAATTGAGAAAGAGTACATTGAACTGAATTTAATTTAAACGCTTTACAAAAGCCTAAAAAAATGCCATATGCAATAATACTTATTTAACATGCATACTATCACATGATGGGAGCTATGACAGGAGACAGGAACAATCGTATCTGGTCTAACCTAATCCAGTTTTCCTGGACTAAAAGACTATTCTTGTGGAATGCATCCGATCTAACCTATTTTAGCATGCCTGTTCCTCTCTTGTTTTATATCTCATTATGAGTGATTATACAACCGTTACTTTCACCACTGTACGTTTATATTACTTTTACTGCGGTTGGTGTGACACGCAGTGTATATTTGGTGTCGCATTTGATATATACATTCCTACATATTGTAAAGCAAGAACGTGATTATATGGTTTTGCTATTATTTCGTATAAGGCGTCTTTAATATACTATTGAACATTGGTTATTAATATTGAAAGGGTTTTGGGGTAGAACTTGATTGGAAAAAATTTACGATTGGAGTTTAGTTTTTTGTAAAAGTTGTTCAATATTCACATTAGCTATTCCGATGTCGAAAAAAGACTAAAAAAAAGTAAGTCCACAATGCACCGCAATGCTAAATCGACAGTTGCTTTTTTTCTCGAACCAGGAAACTGCTACTAACATGCAATTATAAGTCTACTAAACCTTTTCTAGCCAGCACATTTCCTGCTTGTTCGATATGAGAAATTCTACATTGCGAGGTTATCTTCGCCACTATCATTATCTTCATTTTTCTCTGTCTCATTGACTACAGAAGCCTCCTTGCTTGCAGTCATTTGTCCGTCAGGGCCATTTCGTATTTCCGATTTAACGTTTTGATCTTGTCGACCTTCCTCTGGTTTTCCATCTTCTTTTTTCTCTGTCTCCTGGACTATTAAATTCTCCTTGCTTGCTGTCATTTGTTTGTCAGGCCCATTTTGTACTTCCGCTTTGACGTTTTGATCTTGCCTATCTTCCTCTGGTTTTCCATCTTCTTTTTCCTGGACTTCTAAAGTCTCCTGGCTTGCTGACATTGGTCCGTCATGGCCATATTGTATTTCGTTTTTGATGGTAAAATCAATTGGAACCTCATCTGGTTCTCTCCTAAAAGCATAGATAGGATGAAAATGTATTCCATTTTTTCTTCTTCTACAGATCTTTATTTTTTCTATTGCGTTTGATCACTTTGACATCTTTTTCCTGATTTTCTTTCATTTGTAAATAATTGGCAAATGCAAAAACCTTGAAAACACAAATTACTAAACGAATGCTACTTACAGCTCTATTGGCGTTTGAAGACTACTTTCTGCGAATATGTAAAGGAATTTAAATCGAATCAATAATACAGTATCAAATAGTGTAGTATAATAATAATATATGATTTAAACACAAGAAAAGAATATTCAACATCTCTTATCCACACTCAAGTCCCAAATTGAATATTTACTGAAGTGGTTGGCGGCTTTAATCGGCGAGATTGAGGGGGTGAAAGTCCAAAGCCAATATTATTAGTAATCCGTACTTTTTTCTCTAGTTAACTTTTTTGATTGGTAAACTAATATATTTACTCTACCATCGATCGACTTTCAAATACATGCTATAAATTATAATTTTTACCTCCGTGCTTTGTCTTGAGTCTCTTGCCCACCAATATGATAATTACGAGCAGAAAGAACCCTCCAACACTCGCTCCAATGATGATGTAGCTTTTCTTTGACAGCCCCCCTGTTCTTGCATCACTAGACCCAGAAGCACTTCCCCCGTCTGTCGGGTACAAAAAAAGACATTCTTGTTTGATTTTTGTTTATGTTTCACAGTATGGGGTTTCACAAATCGATTTGAAATATTTGAAATATGTAGATAACTTTGTAATACTGGATAGAATTGTTTTTAATGTCGTATATATTACTTTATATTATTAAGACGAGGTTATGTAATGTTTTCTTTTGATGTCTTTTCGTATACAGGGCTATTCGACATTAATTATATTTGGTGAGGCTAATGGGGCTCCGACACCATAGATTCCCAGCCCACCCAATCACTTCTTTTTACAAAAACATTTTGTCGACTAAAGAACCTTTAAAATAACTACAGAAAATGACCAGGATGAAATTACTCCCGTTTTATAACACTTCCTAATTCTTCTCATTTTCAACTCCACATCTTCCAATCCCACCAAAACATTCAACATTACAAAAAAAAAGTTTGTGGATTACTATACTTTTATGCTACTCTTTATTAGTTATACAAACAGAATTTTAAATTTGCACAATGAAAACTAGTGGGGTGGGGGGACCATGACGATGTCATAAAAAGCAAGCATTTCTCATACCTTTTGTCTCAAAGTCCTCTTCAGCTGGTTTTCCTCTACCAAATCGATTCTTTGCAATTATCTGTAAGGTGTACGTTGTGCTGCTCTGAAGATCTCTAAAAGAGCAAGTCCATGTGTAGTTTCTAACATGCAATGCCTCGCATTCCGTCCATTCGTCCTGGCTCTCTTTTTTCTTTACTCGTGCAATGTATCCTGTGATAGGAAGACTGCAGTTTGTAACTGGTTGTTCCCAATGGACTTCAACACTAGGTATTGATTTGGCAATATTTAGGATTTCTGGAGCCAAGGGGAATGCTGGTAATAAATATAAATGAAACGATTTGTTAGCTTTTGAAAACCAAAAAGGAAAAAAAAAAAAAAAACAAGTAAAAATAAATGGGAAAGAAGATGAGGGAAAAAAGGATACATACATAGTTTATTGCAAATATAAATAGAGGGGTTTTTGGAAGGTATGTTCATATGACGGATTGGACAGTGTTTAGCTGAATATTACAAAGATACAGAAAATATTTTTCCCAACTGATTCCGAATATGGCAAAACTCTAGGCCTTTTTCGCTTTCTTTGAAAGCATTTTGGGAAATTTAACCGAAAAGAACGATGGCCGTTTCCATTACAACAGTTTATGACATTTCTTACAATACAGGCCTACCTGAATACAAATTTTCAAAGTTATTCTTTTTTCAATACCAGCTTTTCTTGGTTTTTACTGTGCGGACGTGTTTCCCCAACCTACCTAGGGTTCATCCTCTAACTAGTATAGTGCTTAAAATATCTTTTGTAAATCTGCATATTTTACTTACATTTAATTGTCACTGAAAATTGAGCTGATACTGGTGTCTTCACACCATTGCTTGCAGTACATCGATATACCCCAGCATCACATGTTTCTGCCCTAGCCTTGCTGTACGTGTCATTTGTTGATAAAATATCCGTTGAGCTCCCCTTAGTCCAGGTTATCTTTGGCGGTGGCTTACCACGTGCTTGGCACTTCAATGTTATCGCTTCAGTTTCGTTGACTGTAACATTTTTGGGCCCAGTACAAATGGTAGGAGGTTCTGGTAGGAAGAAAATTAAGGCACATTAACTACAGACAGCACTTCTGAATTACGCTCGCGAAATCTCACAATTTTCTTTCGCAACAAAATACGTTTTGGTGGACTTTCACAAACAGGCTACCAAATGTTCTAGACTTCTACTATACTAAATTACTAAATACTTAAGGATTTGAGTAAGGCCTGCTGTCTTAATGTTGGACTCATTTATTATAAGACTGAGTTTTCGTTGTCTACATCATCACTAGAGACTGATAACCTCCGATGTGCATACAACGCAGAAAAATATGTAGTATTAGTATGCTAAAATATGTAAGATCGCGAGGGACCTCAGGCCTCAATCGAATCTTTAATTATTTAGTACATTTGCTGCTGAAGAAACGCTTCAAACTGTACTACATACGTTAACTAAATAATCTTCTATAATTTCTTAATAAATAGGCATGCCAGAGGAACGTTGACCATGTTTACAATCTCGTACCCAGAGCCTGCGCTTCTTCTGGCCTGCGGCGAAGAACGAGGGCTCTGGCATGATCCATTTTTTGAGACCAGGATTTCTTGGACTTCCGGTATAACGGCGCACGCGTTCAAAGACTTGCCAAAAATTAAAAATATTTTCCCCCCGATTTCAATTTATACTATGATTTTGACTTTGATTTTGACTTTGATTTAATTTTGACTTTGATTATTTTGATCGGTTATAGTGTATCTAACTTTCCGAAAATTGCGCATGTGGCAAAATATGGATTATGCCAGAGCCCTCGTTCCTCGCCGTAGGCCAGAAGAAACGCAGGCTCTGGGTACAAGACTGCCATGTTTATAGAAAAGTATTCTAAACAAGAGCCTATAGCAAGCCTCGCCATGTAAAACACATTTAATTTCGCGCGGCGATATGTTCTATTTAGCTTACTTACCAAGCATAGTTATTATAAGAGAGTCTGACTTTTCGCCACCACCAAGCAAATTCGTGGCAATGCAAGTGTAGCTCTCGTCATAAAACGCCCGATCCTTCTTAATGACGAATGTGCTTTCTGATGGAGTATGATTTGCTTTTGATCCATTGACCTGGAAACTGAAAATGTGTGGCGGTGGATTAGATTGTGCACTGCAGTTCAAGGTGAGGGATTCGTTTATCGTAATACCACGGCGTCCAGTGATAGAGAGCCTTGTATTGATAGGTTTATCTAAAAGAAAATGAAAAAAAAAGAAAAAGAGTATCAATAATGGAGCCTATCCTATAGGTGGAATGTTACCTGTCTAGTTCTCCGCGACATTTTAATTGTTGGAAGCTTAATAAATAAATGGATAAATATTGCACTATATTTATTATTTTACATACCTCAGTGCTATCTAAAATATAACCAACTCCATATAAAAATACATTGAAATGGAGCTCGTTTCGGCCTAATCAAAATCAATCACATGAAAAATTCCAAACGACATTTTCTTAAAAATACAAACACAATAATGTTGCTCATTAACGAAATATATAGAAAATAATGGAATATCATACTCGAATATAAGGGGTAAAGTTAAGTGCAAGCAAAATATTTTACCAGAAATGCAATGAAGGATAGACACAGGGATAAAGGGCGAACGTTATGATGAAACTTGCGAGAACCTCTAGTATGTTACACATATTATAACCACCATTACCAGCAAAATGCATGTGTTCAAATCACTTACAATTAACTTCTACTGAAAATGAAGCGCTAAGGATTCGTCCAACTCCATTACTCGCTGTACAATTGTATTGTCCAGCATCGCTGCTATTTGTATTATTCTTAATAAACTCCTCGCCAGTTCCAATAACATTGTATACACCATCTCTTGTCCAAGTAACGTTTGGCTTAGGTTTCCCGCGCACAAGGCATACCAATTTTATCGTTTCAGCTTCATTCACGGTAATATTTTTTTCAGGTTGTTGACGAAAGGACGGTTGTCCTTGTGAAGTTAAAAGAAAGTATAATATTATTCTAATGATACAACCTTTTTTACGGTTACAAAAAAAATAGGAAAAAATATTGGGAATGACATGCGGATACATTTTGTAAACAAAAGTTTCGGATAATAACTTATGGAAATAATATATATCGTGGTTTAACTATTTAAAAAAAAAACCATTAAAACCATACTTTTTCCAAGAATTGTTAACAACAAGACCCCAAATCGTTGTGACAGCATATTACAGTCAACTTTTTTGACAAAGAAATGACAATAAGCAATTCTTACTATTTCGAAAACTCGCTATTACGGACACCAAGTGACAGTCCCAAGGATGTCCGCTGTAACGAGAGTTGACTTAGCATGTGCGCTTAGCTTGGCTTGTCAGCTTTCCAATTTTATGACACACAATCGTGACGTCATCCTCGAAAAGCATTATTGATGTTTAAATAGGAGGGGCAAAGGAAAGTGTAAGGAAAAGGGAGAAGTATTAAAACAATAAATATAACAAGATGAAATCAAAACATACCAAGATAACTTATGTTGATACTAGATGGTGGCCCACTTCCCATAATGTTTTCTGGTATGCAGGTATACTCTTCGTCAGGAAATAACATCGATTTCTTAATAATAAATGTGCTCTTTGGAGAACTTTGAAGCTTCGTCTTATTAGTAGAGAACGTGAACTGATTTGCTGGTGGAAAAGCTTGTGCGCTGCAGTTAAGTATGAGCGTGTCGTTAACTGCAACTTTGAATTCCCCAGTATGTGTGGTAAGTTTCGTGTTGATAGGACTGTCTGCATAAACAGAAAAGAATAAGCATAAGTTATGTAGCAGCAATCTCAGTATGCTTCCCTCTTCACTCACGGCACCTCAAACATTTGACACAGTAAACATAATAGAATAACGAATGACTTACATTTGACGATAAGTTCGGTAGTTGCAGATTTTATCCCTAGAAGATTGTAAGCTTTACAGACGTACTTCCCTGCGTCCTTCCAGGTCACATTTGTTAATAGCGTTACAGATTCATTGCCAATGGAGACATTTTCTTTAAACCACTGAACTCGAGGAGCTGGCTTGCCTGAAGCTTGGCAGTCCAATGAAGCAGAATGTGTTTCATTTACAGTTTGTTTGGGTTTGTTTATGGTGATCTCTGGAGCATCTGTTTGCAGAAACCAAATGATAGGAATAGTACGTCAAAGAGACATACGGACACACGCAGACAGAGGCACGCAAAGATGATTTATCACCGTAATGCAGAGAAAAATTTCAAAGACAAAAACAAAACTTCACTGGAGAAACATGGTAAAGTAGGCAAATTGGAACAAAATGAAGGAATAGTTATTTAGTGCGAAAATAAAATAAAAATAAAATAAAAACAAAATAAACTAAAAACAGTCGCAGACAAATGTATATGATAAGACAAATATGCGTGCATGACCAACTCCCACACGTTTTTTTCTTCTCCTAAGGGACGACTTACAATTAACGATGACAGTGGCTTCAGAATACACTGGTTCACCAATACTATTGTTTGCAGTGCATCGATATACCCCAGCATCGTTTCTGCTTGTGTTTTCCTTTTTATAAGTGTCGTTGTGACTTAAAAATTTCGAATTTTTTGTCCAAGTTACAACTGGTAATGGGTTCCCTTTAGCTTTGCATCGTAGCTCCAATGTTTCAGATTCATTTATGGTACGATTTTTCAGTGATTCTGAAAGTACTGGTGGTTCTAAAATAAAAGCAGATTAGAAAAGAAAGATGATTATCTATCATTACCCCCACTTCCCTACCTCCTCTCCCCGTAAGGAAAATTATGGAATATGTAAACACGACACATATATTGATGATGTGAATCGCATAGCCAAGGTTAATGAAAGTCAGTTTTGATCTATTAAAATTGACCCATTCGTACAGTCTTTGGGTAACTATTTTCATATATGCTTAATTCATGGCTTTTTGTATTCTTAACTTTGTGTTTTAAGCTTTGATTCTACAGAATTAAACGTATCGAACTTGTACCAAAGCTCAGTAAATATTTATATAGTAGTAATAAATTATGCGTTCGGTGTGTATATAATGAAGTAGAGAGAATAAGAGAAAAATATCAAATGCCCTTGGCAGGATTCACTTTAGAAAATCAACTGATTATGTACTAAATCATAAGATTGTGACAGCCTATAAGCTATTCCCATAATGAGGACAAGACTGGGTCAAGTTGATATTGCAATGCTTTGTGGGGCTCTTTTAGAATACATATTTTCAAGATGGCGTCTATTTCGTCCGCGTCCCCTGGAAAAAAACCCCAAATGCACTCAATACCAACGCCACCCACTTTTTCCGTACACGAAAATGGCTAACAGGATCTTAACATAGAGAATAAAAGTATTTCTATGATGTTCTATTATTACTTGCTAAATAATATATCTATAATTGTGATACTGATAAATGTTTACCTAATACATTGATCATGACCGTAGCTGGATCTCCATCCCCTAACGTATTTGACGGTATACACTTGTATTTTCCATTTTGTGTGGACGTGATATTATCTACACTGAGAAGTCCGTCTGTCACATTTTTGAGAAAAGAACCGTTGCGATAAAAATGAAACTGATTGGCTTTTGGCAAGGCTGACGAAGTGCAATTAAGGACTAATTTTCTACCGAGAATAACATCAGTTCCAGGATCCGCAGTTAATGTAGTTTCGACGGGTCGATCTAAAATAGAAAACAAAATAATCAAGCAGTCACGCAATCACAAAGCCAAACAGCCAAATAATAGCACAGTGTGACACATTTACATAGTAACACATTCATGATCATAAACATGACTATATTTAAACGGAGGAAAAGGGCAATGGCACCTTTGACCAGCTCTCAAACTTGAGTAGCGGTGTTTACAAAATGAAGAAGACTTTTTTTATCAATTATCAACATCTCTTTGTTCTTATTCTCAGCTAGAAAGGAACAGGACGAACCATGCGATTCCCTTTAATCAGCCAAAAAACCACCCACAGGAGTCGAAAAACCACCCACAGAGTCGAAACAGGAAAAAATCTTGAGAACGAAACCATTAATATATTTAAATGACTTTTTTTTCTTTTTTTTTTTTTTTCTTTTTTTAATTTTGATTCATTTGGTCAAAGTAGGGCTGCATTTGCTAAGCTTGATAATATTACATAACTATACATATAATAATAATAAAACGTCCACTTTATCAAGCCTGGTCAATATTGGTCTGGTCTCAGTCCCCAGTCCTTTTGCACGATAGAAACCCTGCATTCAAATTATCTTAGCATTAATTATAAAATTATGAAATGATATAAGTTAACAATGTTGTTAGTTGTCAATTGTTAGTGACACTTACATTGAACTGTCAGTCTAGTCCTTTTAGAAGTCATTCCCAAGATGTTCTTTGCAGTGCAATTATATTCTGCAGTATCTGCCTTGCTTATGTTGGAAAGCTTCAATGTTGCATTTCCGTGTCCACTAATCATCGTATTACCCGTGGCCTCCCATGCAATATTTGGAATCGGATTACCAGACGCATTACAATAAAGTGAAACTCTGGCTCCCTCTGGCTGTATTTGATCCATTGAAATATACTGAATTTTGGGCTTAACTGTAGAGACAACGGCAAATAAAAACAAAAAACGAAGAATCTACTATTAATAGTGATATTTACAGTATTTTTTCCCTATATATTTTAGCCTAAATCGAGTGATGGACAGTACTGAATTTATTCTAAGCTCTTCATTCATATGGTTGCCATGGATAATTTATTTGACATGGTCAACAATTTTGTAATATTAAAAAAACGTATACGTTTATGTTATCATGTGTAAATTTACAGTTTAAAAGGATGATAACAATAGGATAAAGAGTAGGGGGTGGGGACAATTATAGGCATTAAGTTTGAGCATTCGTAGCTCTCTGAAATAAAATTTAAAAAACCTATAGCATGAGGCAGTACTTACACTGCACTTCCACAAAGAATGTCTTGTTGTCCGTCCTAAAGCTGTTATTGGCGATACACATGTATACACCTTGAACCGAAGGTCCTGTTACATCAAGATTGAACAAACTGGATGATGCAAGTATTTCTGATAGATTGTCAGCTTTCTTCCACATGATATTGGGCTGAGGTTTTCCTGTAGCGTTGCAGTACAAGGGCACAAGATCTGTTACATTCACTAACATGGCCTTCGGGGAGAAATCAACCAATGGATAGGCTACATAAATAAATAGATAATTAATTGATTAGTTGATTGATTTATGTTACACTCTACAAAATTGCTCGATTCTGATTGGACAAGAGGAGTACAATTAAATCTCAAATTGTACTCTGTAGAATCCCAATTAATTAAATTGCTCAATTTTTTGAGTGTATTATAAGCAAAAAGTCCCACAAATTTCTCTTGCAATTCGGAATTTACAGATACTCGTAATGTTTTGAAAGCTTTCAAATTTAACTCCCCTAAAGGCTCGTCCAATTTTGAAAACTTTAAAAAACATCTCTAGTGTCTATAAATTCCGAATGGTTCTCGAGATGGTGCGATTTCCTATACTAGACTAATTAATAGAAAAAAAAGTGAAAATTAAATGGACGTTTGTAGCTCGACTATTACTTTCTTTTGCTTTTAATTCAGTCATTTGTAAATTTATTCTATTTGTTTAGCTTAAATGGAAATATGTGTAAGCTTATATACCAATATTATCATCTTGTTACTACCATTACGGCATGGTGCGATCCGCAAAGTTTGATGTTTCGTTTCCCGACTAGCATGCCAACGGCCGTCAATGAAATCTTTACAATAAAATAGAATATATGTTGAGCAAGGTTTCAGAAAGAATTAAATATTTTAATCTTCTAATTATCTAATACTATCTTTAATGCAGTCTAAAATATCCCTCCTAATTCTTTTTTCCAGTTATTTAATGGAAGGTTGTTGAAATACGGTAAAATAGACATTAAACTTCTCGGGTCGCACCACTGTTATGATATGGCTTTTCATCAGTCACTACCGCCTCAAATATCAATTTTGATCACTAGTGACTATATAATTAAAATCCATACACAAAATGCACAAATGCACAAAGCACTTGATTGTGTGTAATAAACCAAGTTGCACTAAAATAGTCTAGGCGTAAGATGAGGTGCATCAAGAATAACAAAAATGCAGGAGATGGGACGTTAATAATAATAAAGAATGAGCATTTAGACCAATCAGGTCCTTAAAATACATCACGTGCATGGCCTTTACACCTGATAATATTTCACTTGATATGACGTGGATATATGTCTATATAAAGATTATGAAATATTTATAAAGGACCAAAAGAGTACAAGATTATGGCATGAATAAGAACCCCAAATGCTCATTAAGTATTCATGAATTTTCATGATAAATTCGCAGATCGTGCTTTATTAGGTCTAAAACCCGATAATTCAAGTACTCCTGCTCGTTTATTAAACAGTATATAACACACGATTAATACTAATCGTGTTTGGATCCACCCAATTTGGCGCATTACACACAAAATCACAAAATACAAAATCATGCAAGTCGTTATTTTCGGCTCACCAAACGCAAATAATATCGTGCAATTGGAACTAGAAGGAATCGATCCTTTGGCGTGGTATTCGATTTTTAAGCAGAATGAACCATCAAAACTTTCTTGGACACGTGGAAGAGAGAACCAAATATTGTTTGTTCCGCTCATTGTGAACTTTCCCTTAAGATCACTTATGAAAGAAATCGTAAATTTAGGACTGTCAGACCGTCTCTCAGCAAGTTTTTGCTCGCCCTTGTTTGCTTTTCTTAGCAGCAGAACACTGCTATAGTGAGTTTCATTCTCTGTAAGATTATAATGCCATTGTAAGGTCACACTCTTTCCAATTTCTGCATTTGTTGTTGCATTAGGAGTTTGAATCCACGTAAATCCACCTAGAATATAAAGTAGATAATACCATCCGTTAATTATCTAAAAACAAGGAATCATTAAACAAAAAGAAAATAATAAATTATAATAATACTAATAAATTTATCATTTGTAATGCGCCTTTTCTGGTGCTCAAAGCGCAAATTCACAAAATTATATTCATAAAGCTGAAAAATAAAGAAAGAATAAAATAAAGAATAAAATGTTTATATAATGTTTATATAATATGTAATTACTTTAAAATGAGTAAAATAAATTATAAATGAATAATATAACTACTGAGTAACAAGCAACTTACTTGTAAAGACGTGGAAGAAGCTTCCAAAGATAAATACATAACAAAGCAAATGGCGGATCGTTAGAGTGTCTTTTGAGCTGATCATTATGTAGCTTTTGTACTCGCTTATCTGTAGAGAGACATTAACTCTCTATAGATTACCAAAAAGAGCCCTTTATATAAAGGTTAGCAGCAAAACAAGTCTATATCTGATCTCTCTTCTTTTTGTGGTATTACAACAAGCCACGCGAACACGATATGCTTTAGGTTCCTTATTCCTGAATGGCCTGTCTCTAAACGCCCATCAAAACAGGCAATCTGATAGGCTTTTGTCTGAAAGGTTATTACGTTGACAGACTTGATGCATACAAAATAGATGGTTTGAATATAAGGAGGGATTAAAAAAACAACTATAAATAGATATGTGTTGCATCAACAACAACAACAAAAGAAATAGCACCAATAAAATAAAATAAAAATGAAAACTTAAACGAAAAGTTGAAACGAGTGTTTATGTTTTTTTAAAAATATATTTATTGTTTGTTATTTTTTAATTCATCTATTTTCGGAAAACGCAAGTTGACTTGCTTTTGAAGCTTTTAAAGACTTATAATTCGATTATTATACTAAAAAAAGGAATTAGAAGTCAACTTTGAATAAAGATTTTTTATTTATAATGAAAATACCGTTTTATTCATTTTGGATATTCTTGCTACTGCTATTGCTTTCTTAAGTAGTTCCTGTTACACGTCGAATTCGGCAGAGCCACAGGGCGTGTGAAATATGATAATAGTATGTCTTACATATTATTGGCCATACTAAGTAATATACATTTAGTAATTTTAAGATAACTAATGGATTTCTTTAAGTCTTCTTGAGGCTCAAAATAACGGCTATGGATTTCGCTTTCTTCTTTTATATTTCCAGGTGTTTCTATCTAGACGAAGAGTAAATAACGCGACGGGTTCGCTTCATCTCATCTGACAGAATGACAAGAATGGCTCACAGAAAGGATTAATTGATAACATACTTAACCTTAGGCGTAACTTCAACATGGAACATGCATTAAGCATTAATTGCTTGAATTCCTCTCTCTAAATTCAGAGTATATAATTTTGTATAAGTGGCTGAGTAACTTGCAAATTTATGCAATTGAAAAGCCAGTCACTTCTATTAGAGAGAGAGAGAGAGAGTGATCGTGAATGCCAAGCATTTGAACGGCGTTTTTCTATGTCCTTTCTTACATATAGTTATTCGGCAATATTTTACTTGATGATTATTGCAATTATTATGTTATTCTGCATATTTAATCACATTGCTTGCTTTAATTAAATCTTGATGCTTTTTGTTGTTAATCGTAACAATAGACATTAGATAAATAGATACGTCCCTTCTTTGACACTTAAAGAATATGTTATCATACCTACCGATATTCTGGTTTTGTTGTTGTTGTTGTTTTTGTTTTTTGTTTTTTTGTTTGTTTGTTTGTTTTTTTGGTTGTTTTGTTTGTTTGTTTGTTTGTTTGTTTGTTTGTTTTTTTGTTTGTTTGTTTTTTGTTTTTTTGTTTCTTTGTTTTTTTTGCTTTTTTGTTTTTTGTTTTTTGTTGTTTTTTTGTTGTTTTTTTTTGTTAATGGTTTTTCGTTTTCTGTAAAAAAAATTGCGATTAAGTTATTGCCTTTTAATGCGATAATTTTTGCATATATATATGGTACATGAAAAGAAAAAACGAAAAACAGCAAATTCTGGTATCGCAAATAATCATTGCGAAAAATATTTACTCTTAATGGCTTTAAACGCATACTCACTCCTTTCCATGTGGGATGCGTTTAGTAAAACTAAGCGGAACGTGCACCGTAGTAAATGTTATCTATTTTTAAAGCTTTTATGGAAAGATGATTTTGGGATTTTTACTTTTTGATTCATTAAAAAGGACCATACTTCCAGACATCGAGTGCTGAACCGTCGTATGGCAGCGCGAAGCATTTACGGCTACGCCGGAGATTTCGACCCCGACACCGCTATCCGAAGATTTACAGACTGATCAGGAAGCTCGGCCGAAGCCTAAGGGAGAGGTTAGTCGGCCCCTAGACCGTAGATGATTAACCCCTTGCTATGACCAGCAAACTCGAAAATATTGTTTGTGACTCTGAGGCATTTGAATGCATTCTCACTCCTTTCCATGTGGGATGTTAGAATATGTTAGAAAATCCGCAGAAGAATATTGTACTATGGCATACTCCAGTCCCAGACTCCCTTTCGGTCAGCTTCCACAGGCGCAGGTCACGGAGAAAAGAAAGTCCAGTATAAATTGGATGCTCGCGCATGAACAGAACCAGCTCAATTTTCAGAGCCAGCAATTCAATGTAATATGACCAGTGGATTATTTTCCTCACTTGCCGACCATGGAGCTGTCAATAAAGACCTTCGAATTAAGTCGCGTCGTTAATTAGTTTTTTGTTTATTAATTTAAAGCAATTTTTAAGGCTATAAATAATTTCTCACACAAGGATGAACTAATAACACTTGAAAAATAAAGTAAATTGTTTCAACATCACTCTATTATACATGGTTTAGAGTGTAGCTTCCTCTGCTATTAATAACTCATAACTTTGGCTTAAACAAACTAGTTATAAAATGACATTTGCATTTCCGAGGTTGAGTAAAATACTCGGTCGAATTGGATTTTCACAGTGAGTTTTGGGATTGTTTTAGGGCACACAATAGACCTTTTCACAGATCCCGCGGCTCACCCTCAGCCACGTCAGCGTGTAATATATTCTTTAGAAATTGCCTACAACCTGTGAAATTTTAAGTGTTTCAATTGTTCGTTGATGTGTAAATTCCTTTCATTACTGCGGACTGTAGTCAAATTCTAAAGAATAATTAAACGCTGACGAGGCTGAGGTTGAGTAACGGGATGCGTGAAGTGGCCTATAGACGCCATTTTCAGAGAACGTCCCCTTAAACAGTCCTTTGATATGCAAGCAAAGCAAAGCAACCTTGGTCCAGGATTTACTACAACTCCGGAATGGCTAGCTAATAGAAAGGAGGAAGAGGAAGGACGATAATTATGTCCTCTGCTTATCCAACATATGCATAAAACAATACTAATATTCCATTTCGCTTTCAGGTTCATTTTCGTTTGTTTCCTTTGAGTTTTCCACTTCCTGTTGCTGTTTCTGAAGAATCTCGAGGATACTATACTTCCGGTGCTGAATGGCAGAACTACCTGAGATGCTCGGTAGCCGCGTCCTGCGCTTCGGCCTTCCTTTTTTCTCAAGCCATGCAAGTTCTGCATACAATCGATCCCGAGTTCCACTTCTCTCAAGCACATGGGCGTATTCTGTTGGGATGCCTGTGGCAGGTTGAGTAGTGTATACTCCCTCACGTCGAGAGTTGTCGTCTTGCAGCATTTCAGGCGTGGCTGGATGTACTCGGTTTTTCGTCATTGGTGTGTGGGGTCGTGGTGGCCTTGGGGAATTAATACCACTGTTCACTGAAAGCCGAGATACTTTGCCATCCAAATCCACTGACCATATGTCCATCTCAATTCCTTCGTCCTTCGGTATAATAAATGATCATTAAATACTTATTATAAGTGAAATATAAAAAGAAAAAAAGAAAAAAAAGAAAAAAAGAAAAAAAGAAGGAAAAAAAAAAAAAATCAAAAATTAAAGGGCCACTTGCATGGACGAAAATCGCTCCAAAATTAAAACTCTTTCATTCGAGCTGGAACTTTGCTGAAATAATCTTGAATACATTAAGAACCACCCACTGGAATATCTTTCTGATATTCGAAAGAAAAGGGCCAAAATTTTATGTACTTATTGACTGAGTGGGAGGGCCAGTACGGGAAAATATTTGGCTCGAGGTCATGTCGTACGGACCGAGCGCAGCAAGGTCCGTACAAATGACCAAGAGCCAAATATTTTCCCGTCCGGCCCGACCCAACTCAGTCAATAAGCATTTTATCATATGACCCAACTTTTATCGTAAAAAAAAGGCTGAAAGATCTTGCTAAACTTGATAAATACAGCGCGCGTAAACGAGAACCAATAGGAGAATTCCTTTTTATTTGATTGAAAAGAAGCCATTTCACAGTCACTGTAAACACGAGGCACATTTCAAGAAGTAAAATTGTTTTTAATACATTGAAAGTTTTAAGTTGTTTTAATACACTTCGCAAATAGCTATTTGGTCAAAAGTCGGGGGAAAATAGCAGCTTGGGAACTCAAGAATGTCTATGTCAACTCTAAGTATTTTCATGGACAAATTTCAACGTTTTTAGACTTAGTTAGTCTTCTTCATCTGACTCGATCATAAAACGACGTTTCTTGGGTTTGACCAGACACGAACTAGAGCTTTCTTCATGGCCTGAAAGAACAAGATTCTGAATGTTCAATACTCCAATGTTTGCTCCCCCAAAAAAAGAACCTGCAGCGACAGTTGAACTTGTAGTCGGTTGCGCTGGGAGACATGATTGCTTGCTGCTGGCTTCGTGCTTGACGTTCTCAACACCACTCAGTATCTTCGACATGTTTCGTTGTTGGCTCTCAGAGGCAACCGCATAACTGTCGAGGCTTTTAAGGCTCTTATGGCCACTCAGTTGAGCGACAATGTTGTGTGGAACACCAGCATCCAGGAGTGTTGTGATGCCAGTTTTACGTACGGAATGGTTGGTAATTTTACCGGCTTTTGACTTCGTGAACTTCAAATCTTTTGTTGCTTGAGACAGGAATTCGCCAATCTTGTTCTTTCCCATCGGTCTGTTTAGGAACCAAACTTGATCATTTGGCATCCTTCTATGATTTATAGCAAGAAAAAACGGACTTTCTGGACTTTTGGCTTCTTCGGGACGCCTGTAAACAAACTGCTTATAGCAGGCCACAGGACATTTCTTGTCGCCGCTCTCATAAGCTCTTGGTCGGAAAGCTCTCTGGTGTTCATTTTCATCGCCGTGTCTGGTTTTAGTTTCTCTTTCTTGGAACCACTCTACATACTCTTCGCCATTTATTTCATCTTTCTTCAAAAGTACGTCTCCAAACTTCAGCTGTCTCGCTTCGTGTCGTGCTCTATGACCAAAATGCAAAGTAATCAAGAACCACATAGTACGGGAAAGGATCTCTGGATCATGGACTCCAAACTCGTTTTCATTAAAAATAGCATCAATATCTTTGCTTGTCAGAGGAGCAGTAGCATTTGGCTTGTTTCCTTTGCCCTCTTTTCTTAATTCTCGTCGTCTGGACATCAAGGCTTGTCTGGAAAGCTTAAACTCTTCATCTTTTAAGATGTTTACTTTTGCATTTTTATCGTCGAGGTATCGCTGGATACTTCTTGAGAAGGACGACATTGTATCAGGTTCGTACAAAGTATTGTCTTTCTTTTTTGCCTTTATGTAAAAGTTGGAAAGAAGACTGTCAAGTTGAGGCGGAGGGATATTCTCAATTTCTCTTTCTTCACCACATTCTTGTAAAAAGCGCTTCAGTACGTTCATGTCATACTTAGTTTTGTTGATTGTACTTGTTTTCTGTTGGGCTCGGATGTATTTCTGTATTTCACCGTCATTGAGCAGATTTGACTCAAAATATGTCGCTTGCTGAGCCAGTTCAGTGTCAGATATCTCGTCTGGATAGTAGAATTCGCTTTCGTCGTGTTCGCTTAAATTGTCAGTCATTTTAGCTTCTTTTTAAATGAAATTTAATGGTTACATCCGAAGAGGGCCGGACGGATTTTGAGCAGGGCCGGACGGGTTTTTCCGGCCCGCTTACGTCAACCCGTCCGGCCCCCATCACGTGACTTTTTTCCAATGGTTTTATTAGAGCGCGCGAGCAGGGCCGTACGGGTCATATGATAATACGATTTATTTTCTCCCGCCATTAATTTCTTTGAATCACAGAATTCGACTCAAGAAGACTGGCACGAGTACTTATGACGTCATTTACTCAACCCAAACCAAAACATTGGTGGGTAATGTATGTGCCATGTTCGTAAAACTCGGTTTATTTGGTTTATTCAGAAAATATATAATGTTTCATTCGGTTTCCTAACTACTATATGACCAAACAACGTCTAGGCGCTGAAATTTTTTACTTTCAATAATATTGACGATCATAATTCGAAAATTTCAATACATCTCGGCACGCCAAGAATCACAACAAAGTAGGACGCATGGACGAGATTCTAGCGGTTCCATCGCGCGAAGTGACTGAGATATTCGGGATTTATTCGAATCATTTTAAGGATAACAATTTTTCAAGGTATATTTACATACAAGGGCAAAGAGCAACCTCACAATTTGGGTCCGCGAGACATCCGACACAATGAAAGAAAAATCTACGAGCTGAGTGACAGACGCCGCTGTCACGCGAGTAAGAAACCTTTGACATATTCTATTACAAAGATGATATTAGATAATCGTATGTTTGTACCTATTCAATGCATAATAAACATTTTGAAGCAAATAATAACCGTTCTGTAGTAAATCAGCTAGGAGAATTACGAGCTCACATTCTAAATTATTCGGCACATAGATCTAAGTATATTGTCACAAATCTTTATATCACAAGCGCAGAATTCAAAAGGCCATCGGTTGTTTTCATAACATCAATCACTATTAGATTACATTGAAACTTCAAATTTAAGATCTTTATATCATGGACAGTATGTAGCAAATACAAATAGTGAAATGAACGTAAGGAATTTTTATGAAAACCTCTTCCCAAGCATTGCTTCTTCTTCTAGTTCGGCTTCATCTTCATACATTATAACTTATGGTTCTAACTCTTCAGGATTGACAAAGCGAACGTCCAAAGGAGTTTCCATCATATTTGAAGAGGTATCAAAGGTTTAAAAAAAGTCTGTTTAGAGATTCTTTTCACGATAACGCGTTTAAAACATCAAATAAACTTCAGGTAATCTAACAAGAAATGTATAGTCAAAACGACGCTAACATGACGGTGTTGAGTAAATGACGTCACAGCGTAAAACTGCTGTACATAATGACTCGTTGGCCGTGAGTCAAAAAATTAATGGCGGACGAAAATAAATCGTAAAATTTTGGCCATTCCTTTTCGAATATTAGAAAGATATTTCAGTGAGAGGTTCTTAATGTGTTCAAGATTGTTTCAGCAAAGTTCCAGCTCGAATGAAAGAGTTTTTATTTTGGAACGATTTTCGTCCAAGTGGCCCTTTAAAGAAAGTCGTGAATTTCGTCATAATAAAGAAAATAATTCGTGAAAAAGTGATGAAATGATTAGACAAGTAAAACAATGAACGATAAAATATAAGAACTTTTTTATATAAGGACATAACATATGGGTTGATCATGATTGATGGACGCCGTTTTCAAGGATGCAGGCCACACACATTATGAACATATGTAAAGCTAAATACTTTACCTCATTAGTATTGCTTTCATTCTTCCCAGAGCTTCCCTCTTTATCCGCTTCACCTTGATTACTCTCGCTTAAAACATAGAAAAAATGATTATAGCACTTTTCAAATAATTGAATGTGTTTGCATATGTTGTATATCACTGATTTACCTCTCAACATCATTCTGTTCCTTGTTCCTCGTCAAAGTTACTGCAAAAATGAGTACATGTGTTATTTTTTTTAAAGTATCAATTTCACATTCTCAGTTAGAATACGTACTGAAAATGTTTCTTCAAGCTCAGATCGTTAAAAGAGGGAGAATGTTTTTTTTAAACAAAAATAACTTTTACTTATAATTACTGACTTATAAATACTCTTGAATTTAATGCTAGATAGCATTCACCCCCACCTCTGCCTTCGTTAAAGGAAAGCTTTTAAAGGAAAAAAATAATGTACTAGCAGGAATTTTAAATATGTAGATATGATCATAGATCATGCACGCATTTGTTTACCTTTTTTGGTCTTGCGGTATCGATACCAGATGAATAATATTATCAAAATGATGATAAGAAGTATGATGAATGATGATATGCCACCTACTACATCATCAGGTATAGAAGACCTCGCACCGGTTGTTCCTGCAAACATAATTCAGGGAAGGAAAAACCCAATAATATTGCGAATGAAAATAAACAAACAGAAAAAATATTGAATCTAATCTTCTTGGAAAAACAAATTCAGAAAGGAAACAGAGTGTATGTTGAGTAAAGAGTGTGCGCGAGAGAGAAACATCAATATAACTGCAACATCCGACTGCCGAAGAAAAAAAAAGTGGAATTGGATAGGATTGAAGATTTCGTCAAAGGAATATACCTGGCTTTTCAAAATAGAATTCAGCCCTCATTTGACCTAGATACCCATCATCTAATGCTATTTCGAGCGGTTTCAAATGATCCGTAGTGTTTATTAAGCGTGCGATTCGGAATTTTGTGATGACGCTACCAGGCCTGCAATGCAACAAAAAAGTAATCATCAAAAACAAATCACAACAGGTGAATGTACCATTACCAAGATGGGGTAGCCATGTACCTGAAGTTTATCACTTTGATGCCTTTCACGTAGTCAACACTTGAATACGAATTCCACACCTGCAATATGCAAACATATAGCAAACTTACTAGAGCCCCTAAAAATACATGCATGACATTAAAAACAATGAACAACAACAACAACAACAACAACAAGAACTACAACACAAATAAACAAACAGACAAAACCATAAACAAAACAAAAAGCATGAACAAAAAAAAGAAATATTCAGAATCTTTAACAAATAACAACAATAAACACAATACAAATGATTTATAAACCATTATAAAACATTAGCGTTTCTATTTTGTTCACTAAAGCAAGTTCTGTATTTACCTCTCGTTCGAACCTACTCGATAGTCTTGTAAAATTGGTACTAGTTGTACTATACAAAACACCTGACCAACGCTCATCAAGAAGGCGGATATCGTGCTCAGTCACAACAATTTGGACTAGAAGTATATAAAAAATCGATTACTTATAGTTCAATTAAAGAATATTTCGACATTCTTAACTCGACCGAATATCAAATACCAATTGACATTTATTTTGGATAAGAATGACCCAATAAAAAGTGTGCTCTCGTGATAGTACTTCACGTGTTCTCAACCAATCATAACGCGATATTTTTCACAGTTATTTTATAATGTTGAATTGCTTTATTTCTAAAATGTGAATAAGCTATTTTTATGATTATACTATACCTTCATTTGTTTTTCCTTTGCTAACGATGTTTTGGGCGGTTATCCTTACAGTGTAGCCAGTAGCTATTTTTAGCCCAGGGATGGAGCAACGAAGTTCGCCTTGTGTGGTACAAGAAGCCCAGGTCTCGTCTCCTTCTCGCTTCACTTCAACGACATACGATGTCACTGGCGTTCCTCCATCACTTTTCGGTTTGTTCCAAGTGATCGTTATTGTGTCATTTCCTGGTTCAATCCGTTCAATGAATGGCGACCCTGGTGCAACTTGAACAACAAAACATTTTGGAAACATTTACAAAATGCAATGTACTTGACAACTTATTTATAAAATGGTTCACATACTTAGTGTTTGGGCTAAATAGTAGGAGCTAGCACGGATCGCTTACCAAGAAGAATAATTGGAAGAAGAACAAGAACAAGAAAATGACAACAACAACATGGCAACAACAAAGCAATGATTCACTACTGTGTTTTATAAATATTTCATACCTAGTTCAATAACATTTATTTCGCTTGAAATTTTCCCCACAGAATTTTGTGCATTACAGACGTAAGTACCAAATAGAGAAGAACTTGTCAGCATCACAGAAAGGGTACTTTTTGCTGTCCTTTCATTCATTGCAATAGTATCCAGTAAGCCAGGTCTAGACCACGTGATGGTTGGTACTGGATTCCCATTGGCTTCGCATGTTAATATAGCTTGTCTTCCTTTCCAAGAATTTATAAAACGTTTCAAAGGTCTCAGCATTTCTGGTTTATCTATAATGAAAAATAATTTTGGTAACAGGATACTTTCATTTTCGTTTTACTTTTTTACACAATTAAGAGACTTGAATGGCATTTCTAACTCTTTGATAACACAGGCTTGCGCAAGCTTATTAATTACTCTAGTGAAACAGCAATAGACCAGCTAGTAATATCACCATGTGTTTGGAAAGAATAAAACAAATTTGTAACATTCATTTGCTAATATTATCATTTTGCACGTCAAGCAAAATGACCAAACATCTGCAAGTTCCAGAGCAAAGCTAAGCACACTCTTTGCCAGTGTTCGCAAAAATAGCTTTTTCGATTTTAAAATCGTTTAGTGGTAACATAAATATATGTTTATCATTTTTGTTTTCTAGCTAGAGAAAACAACACGTTTTTATTATTTTTCATTTTTTTTATAATTGCCTCTCTTTAGCTTATAAAACCAGATGATGTTAGGTGATGCTCGAACAACTAACCAAGGTTATACTATTCTTCAATACTGAATCATAATAGCAATATATAAAGGCTATTGCAAAACATCATGAATTCACTTATATGTCACTTGCGCATATATCTCTCATGATCATCCGAGCTCGAGTTTAACCACTTACATTGCACACTGACATTAACTATAGCTACAGCTGCAGACCCAACCCCATTTGCAGCCTGGCATATATATGCTCCATTGTCTTCTCTTGTGGCATTCATCACTACCAAGCTACTTGTATTTGATCTTAAAGTTTTATTGAGATCGGAATGTTGAAACAACCATGTAATTGATGGTGCTGGGAACCCAGTGGCATTACAGTAAAGAATAAAATGTTGTCCTTCGTTCGTGACCAGGTTATCTGAATGGTTCTGTATCATTGGTTCAACTACAAACAATAAATGAGCACACAAATAGAAAGTTAGGATTCTAAGTATAATTTGGTTTCGCAGAGAGAGAGAGAGAGAGAGAGAGAGAGAGAGAGAGAGAGAGAGAGAGAGAGTGAGAGAGAGAAATGAGAATACATTACGTTGAGGTAAATGGAACTTTGAATATTTAACTTTCAACGTTGCCATTGTGAGATACATACAAACGTAAGTTATGTTATGGTCAGGAGAAGCAAAAAGAGTTTACGATGACAAAAAATTAAAAATAGATATATATTTTGATGTTATCGAAAAAAGTCTTACTTTCAAAACGTACTGTCAAATTCATCTCTGCTAATTCTCCAGCACCAAGAACATTATACGGCAAACATTGGATACTTCCTTCATTAGATCGATTCACGTGTGAAAGAACAAACAAACCAAGCTCATTTTCTTCCAATAATTGACCATTATTGAATAGCTTGAATAAATGGGCCTTAGGAACAGCATCAGTTGTGCAATTTATGAAAAGAGTACTTCCAAACTCAGCAGTGTTGTTGGAAGTATTACTTGTCAACACGGTGCTAGTGGGTTTATCTGAAACAGTATAACATAAGCGTTTGCATTAAATCATGAAGTCCGTATGTCCGACTGTAAGTAACGAATGGATACCGATTAATTAAGTACATGATACGTGGCTAGCTAGCTGGTTTAAGGCATAATTTGTTCAATACCATGATGGCAGAACTATTAATGAGATAATATGTAGTTGGTTGAAAAATGGATCCAAGGCTACGAGCTGCCTTAAACTATATCCAAACCATATTCTTTAATACTGTAATTGCTTACTTACATTGTACTGTAAGTTTAACAGAAGCGGAAGCAGTTCCTAAAATATTCTTAGCTTCGCAGACGTAAGTCCCCGCTTGCCGTTTAGTAACCATTGTAAAGTTAAGAACCTCTTGGTGGTAAATGATATATGTTTGGTTTAGTCCAACTTCCTTCCACTTTACATCTGGTGATGGGTTTCCTGAGGTATTGCATTTAACGGTGAATACGTCACGTTCATTTACTGTTAGTTGGGAGATAGTGTTTAAAATTTCTGGGCCATCTGTCGAAAACAATCCATAAAATATTTACTTTAATGGCGTAAAACATTGCATGAAACGATAAAAGAAATTCATCAAATGCATGACAAGGGATTTGGAAATAATGTTAAGTTCGCTTACATTGAACATCGACAAATGTATCAGTGATTGCTGGGTCGCCTACTCCATTGGTCGCTATACAACTATATATTCCAGTTTCGTTCCTTTGGATATTGTTTAGAAACAAACTTTCCTCGTTAGAAATCTTGGTCGTGAGTCCATGTTTGATATATGACCAATGTATTGTTGGTGAAGGATTGCCACTTGCATTGCAGTGTAGCATTGCTGAGCTGGATTCATTTACAGTTAGGTTAGTTTGAGTATGGTTGAAGATAGGGGCAACGAATGCTGCAAGAAAAAATCCATCATTCAGAAATAACATCAACATTTTAAAGAAAGTATTTTAACCGCAAGATAAAGGAAAAGTGAAAATACATTATAAATTAATACATTTTAAAAGTAAAAAGCAACTAAGAGGAGAAAGAGAAGAAGAGAACATTGGAAAAGGCAAAAGCAAGCAAGAAAGAATAATTGTCAAAAATTTAATATATATTTTAACAAATTACCAATAAGCACCGCTAAATGGATTAAAAAGTGCTGACTACTTTAACTAATGTTCATTAATCTACCATTTCGTAAAGTTACTAATTGATTTTTGTAGCCTTTTTCACTCCAATTTAATTTTTCTTTTTTTCTTTTTCTTTTTTTTTTTTACTAAGCAATTTTCTTTTAGGATAATGTATTGTGCATAAAATATAACAAACCTATAGGATTTAGCCTTCAATCATAACTTACCATTGATTTTCACGTATGCTGTGGCATTAACCGCAGACCCGATACCATTTTCTGCTGTGCATCTATATATTCCTTCATCTATCTTTGACGTTTCATTGATGTAGAGCATTTGACTTGGTTTAAAGACTCGGATGCTTCCACCGATTTTCTCCCAAGTTATATTAGGCGCAGGGTTACCAGTTGCATTGCAAAAGAGTATCAGTGGATTTGTTTTGTTAAGAAATTGATCTTTAGGAGCTCTTACTATCATAGGCGAATCTGGAAACATAAATATTTGTAATTTGCCTCGTGCTAAGGATCTATTTCATGCGCGTGTCATGCAAGAAAAGATCAATAGATTTGCAATAATCTCGTAACACATTTGTGCATTAAAAAAGATAAATAAAAAGATCCGTGACAGATAGTATTATTCGTTTCAAATATTTAGAAATTAAAATGGCATAGACACATGTATATAATTACCTAAAAAAATGTATGCTTTGTTTTTGCTAGGGATAATACAAATGTTGTCTGTGTCCTTGATGTTTCGTATACTTTAGCTTACCTTTTTAGGTAATTTCGATTGCAAGTGTGCGTTTTTAACTTTTTTGAGTTGATAATTTTTGTTGTGAATTTGATTTCAATATTTTGATTTTTCCTTTTTTTCCTTTTTTTTTTTTTTTTTTTTTTTTTTTGACATTTGGACAACAAAGTATAATATAAACTTTAAACACTGGTAGATTCAATCGCATAATAATTGTTCATTTTTGGCATCCCATATCCCTTAACAACGCCTTATCTGTGAGTTAGAAATGCCATTAAAAATTTTAAAGACAACTCTATCTTAGTAAAGTTAACGATGTTAGTCTACTTCACAATATGTGAAACAAATACTATATTCAATAGGTAGCCTTAATCTACCGTATTGTAGTCCCGTCGGACAGTTGGTTAAAGATTAATCTTGAAATACTTACAATGTACATTTATAGTGGCAATTCCTTGCGCCGTTTTGATAACTCCATTTTCAGCTGTACATCTGTATGTACCCGTGCAATTACGATTGATTTTGGATAACATGAGGGTCTTTCCTTTAGGGAGGATCAGGCTTCTGTCCTCGTCCTTTGTCCAAGTAATGTTAGGCTCTGGGTTTCCTGTGGCATTGCAGAATATAGTTGCCGAAGATGATTCGGTGACTACCTGAGTCTTTGGGAATATTACGTCGATGGTAGGGGAAACTGTGACGAAAAATTATAATCATTAGCTATTCATTTATTTTGAAAAAAAAAAATTGCTTTCATCTACATCTCACGAACATGACTTTTTGCTACGATTTTGACCATGAATTGAATAAAACCTCAACTCACGACACTAAATTTGTACAAAAACTGGAACAACCTCGGGACATGATCTCAGCAAGGCATGTTAACACACAACTCAAATCAATTACTCGAATAGATCATAATTATTCAAATCTATGGTGGTACGGTGGAGGGGGTTGGGGGATTGTTGACGGTGACCGCGACAATGATTATACTGGTTATGGTGGAGATGATGATGATGATGACTAAAATGATTTTGATGATTCTGGTGACGATGACAATGCTGATCAAATTTATCATTGTTATAATTTGTTTCAATAATTTTATAGCATTCATTGTATATTACCTAACACATTTATGTGGATATCTTTCGCCACTGGTCGACCAATACCGTTGTCTGCAACGCACTTGTATATCCCTTTGTCATCTGCATTTATTCTTTCTATTGTGAGTTGACTGCCAATAGGAAACACAACATTGGTACTGTTTACCTTGAACCACTGGATAGGAGGTAAGGGATTCCCAGTCGCGTTGCAGAACAATGTTAAGGTCTCGTTTTCTGTTATTGACTGACTTGGTGATGTGTAGATGATACTTGGAGAAACTAAAGATCAGGCAGACTAATGGGAAAGGATATTAAAAAGTGTTATAATTAATTGAAAATGGAGAAGAGAGCTATGATATGAATTATGAAGAGAACTTGTCTTTCTGAAAAATAAAGAAACATATAAGGTTTTTTCCTGTGCAACTTGCAGCATTTGGTGCAATGCACTTAAATTACTTACATTGTACATTAATGGAAGAATTCCCGGATGCAGAACCCAACACACCATTACTAGCAGTGCAGACATAAACACCAGTCTGATTGCGCCTAATGCTGGGGATAGTTAACGTTTCTCCTGAACTAATAACCTCTTCATTTCTGTCTGCCTTCGTCCAAGTTATTGAAGGCTGTGGTAGACCAGTGGCATTGCAAAATATGGTGATGGTGTTGCTCTCGTTGACGGTGATTGATTGAGGATGAATGGTATTGATCTTTGGAGGTACTAAAAATAATTGTAAGATAATTAAGCCCATTAATATGACAATAGAAAAGAAAAGAACAACTAACAAAGACAACGAAACCGCAGAGAAGCAGATAAAAAAGGGACATACTCTTGCTGATACAGATACAGATACAAAGAAAAGAAAACAAACAAAAATTAAACAAACAAACAAATATAACATATAAAACAGGGCATAAACACAAGCAATATTTTAAAGGAAAAAAGTAATAGCGCAGCGCACTCATTCTAAAAATAGCTTAAAGATTCGGACAAACATTGCATTCTGTTTGACCGCTACGAGGATTATACGAACCGATTTTATTATTTTTACTTAAAGTTACAATAATAAACCATGTAAACTAAGATCAACTGCGATCGGCTGTGAAAATTATCTGCTGAAAGTAAACTTGTAAGGTTTGTTTGTCCGAATTTCACCTTTGTCTTCGTTTTTATGACGTCACGACTGCGCTGCGCTATTGATCAATCAAACAGATGAATCAATCAAACAGACAAACCTACAAAAAAAAAAAAAAAAAAAAAAAAAAAAAAACACTTGGGGACGGCAAAACCATCTTGAAGCAATGGGTATTTTTATAATTCATAATAATAATTAACAAAACTGAGTAACTCCAAGTATTTTAATAAACGTACAATATATGTAGGTAATACGGTCATCTCCGCCATGTACATTCTGCACCATACATCGATAAGCCCCAACATGCCAGCCATACATATGTTGTATTGTATATGTATTGTTCTCGCTGTTGGTCTTGTTTTGTAAAACAGTTCCATTGGGTGAAATCCAGGATACATATGGAACCGGGTTGCCTTTGACTCTGCATGCTAATGTGACGCTATTCCCTTCGATGAAGGATTCATTATCAGATATCCAAAGGACTTTGGCTGGAACTGGAATAAAGTATATATAATGATGAATGCAATAACGACAGACAGTGTTTTCGGTACGAAAAAAAGAAAACAAAAAAGAAACAAAAAAAAAAAAAAAAAAAAAAAAAACACACACAACCAATTGAAAGTCAAAATCACAAGAAAAATAAGATTTAGTCCAAAATAACATTCCATTATAGCAAACAATTAGAATTGAAAACATTAACAAAATAAATAATAGGTTCGACTTTTTAATATCATAAATCAGCATATTTTAAAAAATGCGCCAAATGTGTTTTACCCAGTACGTTGAGGTCAACGGTAGTTGGAGTCAAGCTCATCTTGCTTTCAATTGAGCATCTAAATGTTGTATGGTCAGTCTCTCGTACATTAAGTATAATGAAGGTTGCATTGGCATCGGGATCGACCTTGATGTAATCATGATCCCTCAGAATGCTTATCCCTGACTCTGAAGATTTCACTGCCACATTATTCCATCCTGAAGACTCTAAACGAGACCAAATTACTTGGAAGAAGCCTTCAGTGGTTTCCCCTTCGTCAAGTGTGTAATCCCACACAAGAGTGAGATTGGAACCTAGCAATATATTGATTGGACCTGCCGGTACAGTTTTCCATGACAACGCATCTGTTGACAAAAAACATGAGTGAAAGACGAAGTATGGCGACGTACGAAATACCAAGCTATTGTGATATAAAAAATACATAATTTTCTTCTTTGACAAAAAAAAAAAAAAATAAAAAAAAATAAAATAAAAATTAAAAAAAAAAGAGAAAGAACCGGAAAGGAGAAGATTAAAGAGCATAAAATGGGTTCAATGACCTCCATCCATTCGCTCAATTTGTAAAACAAAATGTTTTCAAAACAAAACAAAACAAACAAACAAACAAATATATATATATATATATATATATATATATATATATATATATATACTAAGAAAAAGAAAAAAAAAAGGAAGGAAAAGGAAAATTTATGAAAAATTAAAACAAACAACAACAAAAAATTATAATAATAACAAAGAAGTAGACTGAAATACCAACATCGATACATTGCCAAGACTCAAACGCGTATGTTTTTAGACATAAAGTTCATAGACGAGATTGTCGTTCGGTATTGAACAACACATGTCCAAACAAGTTTTTTTGAAACGAGGAAAAAAAGCAATAATTTTAATCTGAAGAAAATATAAAGAAAATGTAGTTAAATTATGAAAGAAACTGCAACTGCACTATTAAAAAATGTTTCTAGTAGTGGTTCTAGTTAATAGTCAGTTTGTTATAACGATGAAATTGATATCTTACCTGAAGTCAGGAGACGTTGAAATATCAAAATCCCTATTAGATGCACAACTTTAGATGCTTTCATGTTGTTGTTGTTGTTTTGTTGTTTTTTGTTTTTTTTTCCCTTATCATATAAGAAGAATAAGCCGGGTTTTTTTTTTTTCAAAATGTACCCTCAAAATAAGGATCTCTTTTTTCCTGGTCGCTTCGTTAAAAATGTATATATTTATGCAATACAATACTGAGGTACAAGATGAACAAGCTCCATTGCATGGGAATAAAATGTTCCTTTTTCGTGAGTAAACCGCCTAGTTAACGAACTGTCCATTGTTTGAAATGCCTAGATTTACGTCAAATTGAGCGCTAAGTACCGGAAACAATTACTGGTAACGAAGCCATTGACACCCGGATCGAATTTCAGGTCTAGGGTCTATATTTGATTTTTTTCTTCTCTCTCTCATCAATCATGCTTGGAATTTCACTGATAGACTCAACACCTGACTCAACATAAAATTAAGACAACACAAATAAGTAAAATGATGTTAAGTAAAGCACGGAAAACATACAATAGACAGTGTTGTGCCTCACACTTCTATTTTTTACGAGCATTGTTTATAATTACTTTCAAAGAAGGTAGATTGTCTTTACCGTAGCCCTGAGGTCTCGGGCTTCAATTTGTTAACATAACAACCAGCGAGTTATGTTTGTTTAGGTCTCTCCTTTGTTTCATACGGCTGAATTTTTCTCTTGATTCTTCGGTTATCCTTAATTATCCGCACAACTTATCAAAGTAAATTCAAATCTTGTTTGGAACACCACAGAGTACGTTGAGGGGTAATAAAGACATTTCGAAAGCGATATATCGATTTATCTTTATTTCATTTTTTATTCTGCATTAACTTTAGAAAACTTTTTACCATGAGTTTAATTAGTTTTATTTAAAACAAAGAGTACGCTGCATATAGACCCAATATAATAAAGCGGTCATAAGCTAATGAGACTTACATTCGATGCGAAGCATCGTAATCCTTTAGACCGTAAGCGAACGTGTTAATGAGGTAGTTCTATACAATATATATAATGTTTTGAATGTACTGTTTAGCAAATTCCTTTATGATAGCTTGATAATGAATTTGCAGAGTGTCATTTGGGAAGCCAGAATTATTACCGTAATATATAAACAAACACTGAAACAAGTCACAATGAATGATTGTCTGTCTGTCTCTCTTTCTCGCTGTACGGCCTTTCTTTTCTTTCTTTTTTCTCATCTCAATCATTCCTTTTTCTCTATTCTTTTTTCCTTCTTTTTCTTATTAGTAAGTATGTAATATATAAAGAGGAGAAAGCTGCACCAAGTTGGGACGTTCGCATTACAACTCCAAATATTAAAGTAGACAAAAAAGGAACCTTACAAAGATTAAAGTACGTTTCAGCTGTGCAATGTTACCAGAGAATCAATAAGCAAATGTAATCTTCATATAAGATTAAATTTTACGCATTCTTAAACGAGCGGGAAATATCTTCAAGTATATTCAAAAGGTATGATAATATGACTATATAAAAAAATCAGACGAACCACTATGTAATTGGGGGGAAAACGCTTTATTTGACTATAACCAACATCACGAGAAGATACTACACATTATAAATAATTATATTTTTAAAAACAAACTATTTTTCCTTTTTTCAATATTTCGATCAGTCTTCACTGATAAAATGTTTTGCAAATGACTGAGACTGCATTTTCACAGGATGACTCATTGAAATGGTAAAAAAGGGGATAGTTTTTTAAGGAACTACTCATAGTGACAAAAGTTAAAATTACGTGTTTATTTATTCAAACACTACTGTCGTTCATATTGTTCCTAGACGTACACTGAACATGCATGTGATCTAGTATTTTTGAAAAAATTGAACAATTTGAACTAAACGCAAGTAAATTTTCTTTCTTAAAAAGCAAAATGGCAAATTTTAAATGTTAGCATTACACAAAGTAGTTTGTCATAATATATTTGACTAGACCCCTCGCAGCACTTTGAAATGCAACTCAGTCTGGGGGACTAAGCAATTCCAATTTTCAGGAGATTAGCATTGTTTTGTTTTGTCCCCCAGATCGAGCCGTCCTTTGACGTCACATGCAAGGGTCTATAAACACACCTCTAACAGCTAATCGTACTTCAAACGGGTGTTTATACGTGGGTTTGGATATATTCATATATTCATTTGGATATATTTGTCTCATTAACCTTTAATGGGAAGATGTATGCCACATTGCCAAAAGAAATACCATTCTGTTTGATAGAGACAGAGTCGGCAGCATGGAATTCTACCATCAACCTATTTTTAAACGGCTTCATCGTAACATATGAAACTCGTTACAACTGTATAAGATAAAATTCGGCATCAAAAAAATGCATGAGCGTGCTCATCAATTAGGATCTCACAGAAAGAGGGCGCGGCCAATTAGTCACCTAGCAAACGCAAGCGACTAATTGACCACCCTTGCTTTTTTAAGATCATGATTGATGTGCGCGCTCATTTTTGATGGCGAAGTTTATCTTATATCTCAGTTGTAACGAGTTTAAATGTAACCCTGAAGTGATGCCCGCGTAGTTCGAAAGCTCGGCAAAATAAAAACATCATTTAAAGGTTAATGAGACAAATCTATCCAAATGAACCTAGGAGTGTATTCTAAAGATATAGAAGTACTATAGATTATCAAATTAGTTTAGACATTGATAACTGATTAATTCAGCTCACATGTTAAGCAAACTCTAATCCTCATTCATGCTGTAATGGTATTCAGTATCCAATCCCTGAAGTACAGAACGTCAGCATAGACACTTGGGTATCTCATGTCTGTACAGTCTCTATAGCCCCAGCTAGTTATACCCATAAGAAACCATCGTCCATTGCGCGAACAGACAAGAGGACCTCCACTATCTCCGTGGCATGTAGACTTCGGAAACCCATTGTATCCATTGCACCTCATTCGACTTGTTACTGTCGATATCCTTCGAAGAAGATATTTACAACGGTTTCGTTCCATGAGAGGCACCTCTGCTTCTTGCAGTACAATGGAAGACTTGCGATTGGCCATTGTTGTTCTCCCCCAGCCTGTCACGTAACACATGGTGTTGGGTGGGAAGTCAAAACTTGGTAGACAGACGGGAGAAACATGAGCGTTAAACACCATTGGTCTCTTGAGTTGAAGAAGAGCGATGTCATAATCAGTAGTGGTGGGATTGTACTGTCTGTGGACTAAAACTTTTTCAACTGGTATTTGCTGTTCTGTTCCATCGATGCGGCTTAAATTGTATTCTCCTATAAAAACAATGTGTTAACGTGTAAGTTTGATATATATTCTGTACATATATTGTTTACTAAAACTAAAATACATAAAGATTTAACATTGGAAAGTAGAGCTGAATTGTTGATTTTCAATATAACTAAAACTAAAAAAAGTCGACCATTTTATTCTGACAGTCTCTTCCTTTTCTTCCTTTTTCTCCTCATTTACTATTTTTCATGTATTTAAATCCATTTGTGTATGAGAATATATATGAAATAAATATTTGTACTGCGGTTGTAATGTATCAAATTGAGTTGATCCTCGCAGTATATGAAGCAACTTATGAGGCTGCAAATATTGAAAGACTCAGAAAAAAAACATTTGTTATACCATATATACTCTTTTTTTTTTTCTTTCATCCCCTTAGGTCTGTCTGCCTGTTTATCTATTTCCTGAGGCTTTTGAATGCCCCACGACGGACAACTTACCTACTGTTATTGTAAGATTTTTTGGTTTGAAGACAGTGTATGATCCAAAACGTCTTCGAGTCACACAATGTGCTGCTGTTACAATCCACCGTTCATTTACAATCGATGCCCCGCACCAATGAGGAAAGAATATCCCATACAGAAGTCCTCCCATTTGGACTTGCCAAGGCCAACCCCCGTGATGTGATGGGTCGCCGCCAACGATTCTTGTTTGGGGCGAGCTTTTATATGTTCTCCGTCCACAACCTATGTAATACAAAAAAACATACAGAATCAAAAGCTTTTTAAAATGGATTAACTGAAATAAATTAATATCAAAATTGGCTCATAACAATCGATGCAATGAACCGCGAAGATTGGTCGTGGATATAATCATCCCGACATTCTCTTAGGGGTATTTAGAAAGATTGTCGCAAACATCTCCGAAGCTTTAATTCATACGCTAGCGGAGCGGTCCTGGGGGTTATCATTAACTCAGACATTCACATTATAAATGTTGAGGTGCATATGAACGTGCACTACTTACTTGTAAACTTGATTGTTATAGATGCAGTAGGTCCCTCGCCAACAGAGTTTTCAGCTACACAGGAATACGTTCCATTGCTCGATGATGACACGCGCGATACGTTGAACATGTGGCTTGATGATTCGCCGATTTTAACTCCTCTATGGTAAAACCTGAAGTTGAATGCCGGGGGAACAGCATCAGCATTGCACACCAATGACATACTTTCATTGACATGAATATAAACACCTCCAGTTGATAAGGTAAGCTTTGTGTTTCTTGGTTTATCTAAATGAAAATAGATATAAAGTAAAACTAGATATTCATTAACAATTATATATCTAAATGATTGACGATTGTAAATATGGATTCAGCTACTCACGGCTGTTTCAAATGCCCGAATTAGCAATGTATGCTAGATGTCATGCGCGAAGATTGTTGCGAGTTAATATTAAACTATTTACCATATATGGTAAATAGTTTAATATCAAAGCCGATCAAATTTCGTAGAAGAGATTTAAACTTGATTGAATCGAGAAGGAGATCGGGCGCAGCGAGTTCGCATAAACTAGAAGACCTACATTTACTAGAGGGGTTGGAGATTGAAGTTGAAAAATCGTTCTGTGGGCTAACATGGATTTTTTTTCCCATGCTTCTTAGAACTCCCAGTATCGAGGCGGGATTTTATGGGTAAGCCCGTGTAGTGCCAAAATGTGCAATGTTTTTCAAATTTTAATGCCGTGTTTTGCTTCGAGCGAAAGCTTATCTTAGATAGCAAGACCTTTAACCCATAGAAAAGGTATTTTTGAAAAGATCTGAACAGATTGTACGAATAGATGTGTCATCAATTTCTCAAACTTGTTGCGCCCGGTATACTGTATATACTTGACGTGATATTATCGCTCATTCACAATCATCTTATGTACTAGTACATGTTTATATTTAAATAAAATTCAAGTTAATGATATGATACTCTTAAGAAATAGAAAAATAATCGTATGATATATAAACTGATTTGTTAGTAGAAGTTAAATTATTATTTTTATTTTTTTTAATGTCATATATATATAATTATTCGCTCTCATAATCGAGAGTTTCGTCGCTGTCACTGTTTCCAATGAGGTCTTCGCTTTCCCAGACAATATTTATAGACCTTATCATTCTTTCATTTTCTGGATCATTTAGACACAAATACCATGCATTTGATATCATCCACGAATAAAGTAAATAATTTCTTCACGATCAGCGATCCCTTCTTGTTTGGAAGAAGTCGCCAATTTCGAAACCACGCTTCTCGTAATATGATATATAGTTTTACGCAAGAATAGTGTCAGCCATACTTTTGGTCAGCGGATTAAAATTCCGATTTGAAACAGCCGTGTACTAGTTATTTCGTATAGGCAAAGGAAATGAGTAACTGGATCAAAATGAAATGATGGATGCATATGATTGAGTGATAAAGTTAGTCGATAGATGGGTGGATTTATCAATGTATATTCGATGGATTGGAAACACTAATAATAAACGTTATCTAACACAGAAATCAGAAACTTGAAGAAAAGTATTTACACTAGAGCTGTGAAATGATATCAACTAATATTAATTTGTATTTAGCCTTCGTTAACCGTCAAAGAAAGTAAGAAGTTCTACAAAATCATTGTATTTGCCAAAATACTTCGTTTCAATTTGATTACCAGAAACAAGACTGAATATTAGTATTCGTCCATGAAATGCAAAATTTTCCAATCACAGAAACATATTTTGATAATGTACAAGAGATCATTCTATAAAAATGGAATTTGTCACTGCGCCAATCAATTAGACAAACATTGCATTTGGCAAGATAATGCTTACAGTGGACAATAACGGTCGCTCTTGCAACATCAGGAAATGCTATTCCATTCCTTGCGTCGCACTCGTACACTCCAGCATCCTTTGGTCGCACATCCTCCAAGACAAGCTTTTCTCCATCTGGAAAATGCACGTCATTTTCACCCACTTTCTTCCATCGTATTATGGCAGGTAGTTGTACATTGTAAAGCGAAGAGCTGGCATTGCAATATAGTGTGACCTTCCTTCCTTCTATGCCGGTTGTATTCTGAGGTGCTGATATAATACTAAGTGCACCTGCAGAATGAAAGCAAGCATTATTTAGCTCTCAAGTGAAGACAAGCACAATATGCAAATCATAATTGTACCTAGACTATGGATGAATCTAATAACAAAACTTTTTACTGGTTGAGGATTTTTTTGCAAATGAATGCTTGCAATATATAATAGATGTAACGATGTATTGGACATGCTACAGTTATTGTCGTTGCAGTTTGGAAAAAAATACGGATGTTGTTCTGATATGCCTTCAAATGTATAGATATCCTGAAACATCGTCTGTGCTTATCGAAATACGCGCTCGGCCTAAATTACAATTAATTTATACAGCAAATCTGTATGAAAGAAGTCTGCAGACAATTTCTTTGTTTCAGTAAAATTTTAGATTACTCACCAAAGACGTGCAATTCCATCGTTGCGTTTGCTCCACTACCGACAGTATTTCTTGGAAAACAACTGTAAGTACCCTTGTCTTCGGCCTTCGCTTTCGGTATAACATACAGTCCACTGGAACTAGTTGCTAAGTGTTTGTTACCAAGGAATATATCATAGTGGTCAGCAGGTGGGTTGGCAATGGTGGTACAGATGATGGTTATAGGAGCATTGCCGATGACAACGTTATTATCACGATTTGTCTTGAGCTGTGTGGAATGTGGCTTGTCTATTCAAAAATAATATTTGAAATACGAAGAAATGAAGGAAATATTTTTGTAGTTATTAACAAATAATTATGATTTTGTTTGAAGTGATAAAACTTAAACCGATCACCTGAAATAAATCCAGACAAAAATCGATAAAGGTGAATCAAAAATATTCTTATTGGGACGTTGTGCAATTATAAACAAAATTATGAAAAAGTAAAATAAAAAAAAAGTTATAAAGAATTAAACATTGAATTTAAGTTTTTAAATATTATATACCAAAATACCTTGATTTTAAACATTGCTTGACTTTGAATTTGCAAATTGATTAATTGCATGTACTTAATTAATTTAATTCACTTACGTAATACTTGATAAGATGCTCTTGCTCTTGCTGCACCTCCAACCCCATTTTCCGCTACGCATTCGTATATGCCTGAGTAATTCCATCGTGCAAATAAAGTTAGCACCGCTCCTCCCCCAACAGGAGTTTGTTTGCCAACTTTAAACCATGTAACGTTAGGTTTAGGAATACCAGTTACGTTGCAATACAAGTAATATCGTCTATAAATATCACTGGATACCGTGGCGTCCTTTGGCGGGTTAGTGATACGAGAAATACCTGAAAATATAATCCAGTTGAAATAATGTTTATTTTTTAATATGTTATCGTTGAATCGCGAATTTTTAAAGGCAATATGTAAATATTGATAATATGCATCAGCATTATTACAAAGAACATGCACGGAGTTATCATCACGTTATGAAAGTGATGTATGCTGCAACTACAAGCCAAAACCCTACCCTTTTTTCTTTTGCAATATTGAAAATATAATAAATTTAAATAGATTTTACAGCAATTTTCATTTTAAAATATGAAATTTCAACTCCTCCAATTGATGGATTGCAAGCATTCCCAAGAGATCCAAAAGAAAAAATTATGGCGACCATTGTGGTACCGTTAGAAATGGATGCTAATATTATTTATGAGAAATATTTTGTTAAATGGTACTAGCATGGCTGCGATGACGTAACATGCAATCAAAGAATTGCACTTTTCAGTGTATCGGGGCTCATGGTACAAAGCAATAGCGCTTGCAGCCAATACATTGAAGATGAAATGAGATGAGTTTTGCTGTACTATATACTCACGGTATATCAAGTAAACAGTTGCATTTTCTTTAGCTTGCTTTCTTCTATTATCTGCAGTACAGGTGTAAGTCCCTTCATCGTCCAATGAGCTATTCGATATGGATAGTGTGTTTCCAAACCCCACTGGTCTTTTACTATGATTGCCAGAGTGGAACCAGTAGATTTTAGGAAGTGGGTTGCCTGTTGCGTTGCAGAAGATCTCAAAAGAACCCGTCTCACTCAGGTTTTGTGTTTTCGGGAAGATGACTTGTATTGTAGGATTTTCTATTTAAAAAATGACGTAACGTGGGAGAACGTTAATAGTTTTACCTTTTTTTCCATTATGACCCGAATTACTCTTGACTAATATACTTTCTGATAGTGCATAAACAGTGCACTTGTGCTTCAAGTCTTGGATGTTAGGTTAAACTCGTTTTGCCTGATTCACTAGTGCAAAAAAAAAAAAAAAAAAAAAAAAAAAAAACGTTTGCAAATGTAGTGAATCTTGGTTCAAAACGGATTTCGACGAGAGTTCCAGTTTCGGGAGTTATCTATTACTCATGGTTAGCCTCAATGTTGCGTAGAATATCCATAAGTTCAAGTGAAGGTCCGTAGAATTTCAAAGTGTTCGTATCGTTGAATAAAAGTTGCGTATCCTTAATTTAGCCGTTAAGTTGGTATTTGTTAATATTCTGACGCTAACATGAGGTAAATCTGCTCTAAATTAGTTTGCAATTAAGTAGCACAGTTCGAAGTAAAAATCGTGTATTCACGATTTGGCTCAATACGACTTCATTCCAATGATCGTGTTTAAAAAATAATATTAGACTAGTCATAGCTTAAAAATCTAGAAAGAACGAATTGTTTGCCGAAAATAAAAATGAGATGATTATAAATACCATAAAGTGTTAATGTTTCTGTTCCATTTCCACTACCAATACTGTTGGTACAACTACAAGTATATGCTCCAAAATCAGATAAGGTGACATCTGGTATAATGAAGCCAGAGTTGCCTAATCTGTTCCCGTAGCGATACACATCACATGTTGCGGGGGGATAGGCGTCGGTTGTACACTTGATTAAAACAGCTTCTCCGATCATTGCTGCTCCTTGCGAAACATTGAAGTAGGCAATTGTGTTCATTGGGCTCTCTACGAAGAGATAAACAAATAAAACAATAAAATATACGCACAGCAATTTAATAGTTAAAGAATAAAAACGTTAAACAATACTTGTCTAAACAGCAAAACGGTGAGTTGCATAAAGGTAAAATAAAGAAAAAAATTGAAGAGAAAATAAGAAAGAGAGAAAAGGAAAAGGAAACCGAGAGATGGGGAGAGAAGAAAGAAGAAAAAAAGGGAGGAAACGATACACATAAGAAAATTATATTAAAATAATAATTAGCAGATTAGTAAAATACAATATAAGTAAAATAGGTAAATGAGTAAAATAAGACGAATAAAGGAACCAAGAAACAAATGCTCCAAGCAAGTAATCGAACATAAAATGAGTCTGAATACCATATCCCGGCTGGCAGAGGTCTTTCTTCTTCTTTGTTTTCGGGGAGGGGGAGAAAAAAGAATCATCTGCCCCGATCCGTTAAATGATTTGATGTAACTGCCATCCATGTTTGTGGACGAAAAACGAAAAAACCCCTTTTCTACTGGAACACTCCTACGCTTGACAGCCGTAAAGCCAAATATAAGATTTTTAAGCACACAGCACTAGTGAGCATGTAATTGTACGATAACTGCTTATTGAAGGCCCACTATTTTCAATGTCATCATTAGCCTAGCAACGCTTACACATGCGCAACAGAAAATGAGACGGTTGGGGCAGAGGCGAGTTTTAAGCAAAGAGATCCAGCAAAATAAAAATAAAAATAGATTCTGTCGGCAGAAAAGAATACCATCCACTTACGGATAACATAGACCCTGGTTGTATTCGACTCAGATCCAAACATGTTTGATGCCACGCACTTATAGGTGCCAGCGTGAAAGAACAGAGCCCTAAATATACGATATCGAGCATAGGAAATTCCCGTTGCCAGTGTCATATTGTGTCGCATCCACTTCACATTAGGGGATGGATTACCAGTTGCATAGCAGTACAAATATATATAACCTCCTCTTCTTACGTAAACTGTAGAACTTATTGAATGGATTTTACTTGGTACTGAAAGAGATCAATGGAGTAATATGTCAAATAAAAATATAACCTCCTCTTCTTACGTAGACTGTAGAACTGATTTAATGGATTTTACTTGGTACTGAAAGAGATCATTAGAGTAATACGTCAAATAATTATATTAATCACACACCAAAAATTTATCTTATACAATTTGTAAAGCTTGTGTGGACCATAACTAACATACTTTGAAAACTAATTGTGAAATGAACTCCAATGTTTGTTTTGTTTTAAAGACCTAGCGAACATTTACAAACCATGTAAAATCACACTGTTTATATGAAAATTGATTCACTTCATATTTACTTAATGAATCTCACTAACTTTGAAAACTGCGTAAATTTGATTTTTTAATAGTTGGTTTTGACTTTGACCTGTGGCGCCGTAGATCAGTGGTTCAAAAAATGGAATTCGGAAATGCTACCTTTAAACTAAGAATATAAACAAATGGTTGGGCAATTGGCTCCTCTGATTACATAAGATGTTGTCTCGTCTCGCTTAAAAATGAATTACATACGGTGCAAGAAGTTTATCAGTTGCAAATGTCAAGTGCATATCATCGTCTTTTAAAATGACAAATTTCTATAAAACTTTAATATATAGATGTAGGAGTTTACACAACAGCTTTTTTTGAGTTTATAGAAAGACTTTCTATGTCTTTTTTTTTTCTCGAAACATGCTATTTGTAAAAGATATTTGGCGAAATATTCACGGTGTTCTTTTTCTTACCTGGTCTCTGGCAAACAACACCTGCATCTTCACTGTGACCACAGTTATTTACTCCCCAACCTCTATGACCGCACTGTGTAATGGAAGATTCATTCCCAACGCAGTTAACATCATCAAGCCATATTCTGCCAATTCCACTACCGAAATATGCACTTGAAACAGCTCTAGCGGCCGTGAAATTCCCCAGCATGCGACAAACAACACGAGCGTCATTGATGTCCCATCCATCATCACAGATCGTCCCCCACTGGTTATTGTAGTATATCTCGACTCTCCCCATGAGAGACGTGCTTCCAAATCCAGCTAGTCGAATAGCTGCTGTATTATTCCCAACTATAGTAAGAAAAGTACGCAGACCTTTAATTTTCAATTGTCTCTGTTATACGTTATAGTACTTTTAATAACAACACACAGATTAAGTGATTTGAAATATGTACCCAATAGTTTTGTTTTCCACAAGTTATTCAAGTATCTTTCTAGTATATGTTTAAAAAAAATTTTTTTCCCACAAAAATCAACTACACATGCTATTTCTAAAAGATATTTGGCAAAACTTTCACGGAATATGTTCGAAAAAATGTTCGCTTATCGGCTAATTCGTTCGAGCTGAGAGAAGTGGAATCACGTGGGATCATTCGACAATCAAAAAGTAACATGAGAACAATTCTATCTATCGGCCACACCGATGAGTGCAGATGAGTGCTTTCTCCGGCATACGAATACACACATATAATTATCTCAATTCTTCTATCGTAATATTAGTAGACATTTTTAGAGTGAAGCGTGTGGTCCGTTAAGGTGTTTCACTTTGGCTACGTCGAGAAACTAATAGAACTATATAAAGGGAAGCTTTCCGGTATATACTTTATCGTTGTTTATTGCTGAGTAAAAACAAGTCGCGAAGAGCTCGTTCATTAGATATTTAAATTTAAATACTCAGTAGCACATTACCTGAAGGAGGAATAGCTGACGTCATCGGGATGGATGTTGATGTCGAACCTGATGCAAACAATGCAGAACAAAAAGTCATACCTCTAGTAGCAATTCAATATGTCAAGATAGTGCGTTAAACGGCTCTTTCTTGGTGTTGCAGGGTACCTGAGCCATGAAGACAATACAACAATAGCCGAGAACAATGAGTTTGGAGCTAGCAATACCCTGCAAACCCTAACCCAGAATAAAATACATCCCGCAACATCAAGAAAGACCCCGTTAGACTAATTATACAATGCTTACCATTTCAATATCTTATGCGGAAATACTTGTATTTTTAAGAATATACATATGCCTTCATACCTTTGTGTTTATTAAAGTGCATATCAATGATTTTTTTTTTCTTTCAAAATCACTTATATGTGAATAGTGTAGTAGTATGGTTGCAGTATTTTTGTATGTCAAATTTTCTTTTAGGAGATATAAACATTTGAAATATCAATATACAAATGAGATGACCTAAATTCAAGACTAATTTATAATACAAAAATGCTGTGGTGGAAAGTACTGCTGTTTTTTCATTTGCAAATTATCCTTATAACTGAAATATATGGCTTTGTACACTTTTAGGTTATTTCATTTCAGAACGCTTGTCGTAAATTACACTGAAAAATGCAACCCTTTCTTGAATTTACATCATCTCATTTACATATTGATATTTCAAATGCTTATATCTCTGAAAAGAGAGGTCCACATACAAAAATACTGGAACCATACTACTACACCGGTAACATATAAGTGATTTTGAAAATATTTGTTTCCCCTTGATATACACTTTAAGAAAATACAAGAGGCAAGTGGGATATACTATGGTCATAAAGAAGCTTTTTATAACAATTGTTTCCAATACAATTAACATACTCCTAGGCCTCAAGCCTGATGGAAAGGAACTATAACATATCATCGGACATAAAATGCCTTTCATTTATTCTGATTGGATGCACTTCAATGTTGTGGGGGGAGGGGGGGGCGAGGGAAACTTCTTAATATCGTGTGGTCAAATAGCGCTCTTTCCGTTTGTTGCTTTGATCACTAAAAACGAGATCAGAATAACAAGCGGAAAGAAAGAGCACGCGCTATTTGACACAGATAGTAGGATGGGCAAGAAGAAAATTAAACGGCGTCGAGTTTTTGAAATTAGTGAAATTGGGAATTTACATAGGGCGCGCTACATTAAGAAGTTTCCCTCTCTTGTTTATGCTCTCTTGGAGTCATAACTGATTTGTAGACGTCATGTCTTATTTCGGGCACTGAGAATAATTTTGATATGCTTACACACAACGCCTGCATCTTCACTGTGACGGCAGTCATGTGTACCCCACGATGAATGTATACAGGACGAGATGGAGGACTCATATCCATTACAGTTTACCTCATCAAGCCATATTTTTCCACTGCCGCTACCGAAGTAAGCAGAACCGACTGCGCTGTACGCATCTCTATAACCAAGCATCCGACAAACAACGCGTGCGTCACGGATGTCCCATCCATCATCGCAGATCGTTCCCCACTGGCTATTATAATATACCTCTACTCTACCCCTTGAAGACAAGCTGCCATTAACCAATCTCACGTAAATATAACCTAAAAGGTATTGTACATGAACTAAGTTAGATATATATAATTAAAAACTTATCGTACTCACGAAGTAATTGTGTTTACACTGCTTAAGTTATGGATCGGAGAAGAAATATGATTCGTCTGTGCTAATTTAAATAATACATGAAGATTATATTTTTCGGTTAATAATATAAACGATATATTGTACGGTATATCAGCGAGCAATTTGCAAAAAAAAAAAAAAAAAAAAAAAGACTATTGTGAGATGGGGGATATTATCAGCAGTCATTGAAATGCAAGCCATCCATTCATAAGTTCGTAGTTTATAAATAACTTTCCCGAAATTTTCTCATATTCTTTAATTTGTTTGCACATGACAGCATTGCCACCATCTTGAATGAATTGAACAAAAGACGTGTCAATTAATACTTTTGTTACATCATCAAATATTTTCACCTTGTCTTTTGTTATTTCACTTATCTGAGAATTGATGGTTGAAAACGTCATTATATTGTTTCTTATTCCTTATTCAAATTAAATGTTCTAAATTTGAAAAAACATATGTGACCAAATTTCGATTGCCCAACGTGTTTTTTTGGTGCATTCGCAAAATTAAGGTAAGCTAAGTTTGTTGGGAATTATATTTTTGTATACAATACACTAGGCACAAGCTTCATTAATGAAGTGTGCTGAGCGTTGTTTCCTAGAAGTGCTTTCAGATGTTTCCATGACGTACTTAGAATTAATGAGGGGGAAAACGAGCACTGTTTGTGTTTGTTATGGGTAAATTATACCGAGTTTTGGTAGGAAAAGAGCCCTGAAGGTGTTTTCACTTGATGCACTCACTTGATGTGGTATAACCAGTTAAAGGAGGACTCCATGTAGAAAACGCGCCTGGAAAACAATAACAATAATAACCAATTCATAAACAATATATATATATATATATATATATATACATGAATACTTATTCCAATGCTAATTGCTTCAGGTAATATACAATTCAAGTCTTACACATGACTCCTGCATCTTCACTGTGGTCACAGTTATTTACTCCCCAACCTTGGTGTCTACAATGGGAAATGGTTGGTTCAGTTCCACTACATGAAACATCGTCCAGCCATATCATGCCTCTCCCTCTACCAAAATAAGCTGACCCTAATGCTCGATAAACCGTTGAATAACCAAGCATACGACAAATAACGCGTGCGTCATCCATGCCCCAACTGTCATCACAGATTGTTCCCCATGCTCCATTGTGTAGTATCTCAACTCTTCCCATAGAAGGTGAATTTCCATTAACTAATCGCACTGGATTGTAACCTGAAAGTGAATGAACAAGGTTTCAAACAATATTTGGTTGGAAGCGTATTTAGAACATTGAATGTAAATAAGGAATAAGAAAAAATCCATAATAATCCGTAATAACCCGTAAAGGACACACACAAACACACACACACACACACACATACCACACACACACACACAAACAAAACACATGCTTATCGCATCATCATTCATTGTCCATTCCCGGCACATACCTGGAGAAGGGTTTGCAGTATACGGATAACGTGTGGTGTAAGGCCGCCAGGTAGGCCAGTTAGTGTATGGCCGCCTTGTGGTATAATAGGGTGAAGATGTTGACACTGGTAGAAAGAAAAATATACATACGTACATTTCAATATTTAAAAAATGTATCTAAGGGCGACAATAGAGAAAAGCGTTTGCGCATGCGTGCATTTCGACACGTTTTCTAAGAATTTAGAGGAGTTGGAGTGAGAAAATAAATGCTTGTTTTGTCCGAGTATACCCAAACGTTCGCGTGTATATTTTTGTAAGGACAATATACTGCATTTACAAACACGTTTCAAGCATGGGCAGTGGAAAGTCAAATTGAAATATTTTTACAATAGCATCAAGATGTTTTGACTAATTTTCGTACGGATTTAGAGCATGGACAGACGTTTTTCACTCGTGTCTCTAAGAGCTAATTAAAATTTTAGCATAATGTGAATGATTGAAAATTAAATTGAAGCAACGCACAGATTAAAAAACTGTTTGTTTATACAAATAACTAGCATGGTGCAAAGGTAATCTAGAAATGATTGAGAGATATTGCCAAAGATGCTGTTTTATAAAACTACCCGATCTCCATATAATACATTTTTTGGTTCATACATTAGAATGGCTTATTTTTGTCAACTGCCGATTGCCTCTCTGGTGCATATAAGATGCGCAGCTTGGTAAATATAGTTAATATTTATTATGAACATCGTTTTGACTTTTTAATTCGCAATGTTTGTCAAAAGTTTATCAAAACAAAACTTCCAAAAGGAAATCAAAACCGTTTTATTAAACGATCTTAATATTAATCGCTATGATACTGAGATCTTCAAACTTTTTAAGTAAGTCTATCTGTAATGAGCTATTTTTCATTTTCTACTCAGTGAACTACTTTTCATTTCCTATTCAGCTCTTTGTACTCTGATATTAACATTTATTTATTATTAACATATAAAGACATCTTTGTAAATCTACGTGTATATTCTGTGAATTTAACCTGCCTAGACTAGCTTTAGCTATATGCAGGTTATATAATTTTTCTTTTTTGTATTCTTTTATTCATCAATAAAGTTTAAAGTTTAAAGTTTAAAGTTTAAAGTTTAAAGTTTAAAGTTTAAAGTTTAAAGTTTAAAGTTTAAAGTTTAAAGTTTAAAGTTTAAAGTTTAAAGTTTAAAGTTTAAAGTTTAAAGTAAGTTTAAGTTTAAAGTTTAAAGTTTAAAGTTTTAAAGTTTAAAGTTTAAAGTTTAAAGTTTAAAGTTTAAAGTTTAAAGTTTAAAGTTTAAAGTTTAAAGTTTAAAGTTTAAAGTTTAAAGTTTAAAGTTTAAAGTTTAAAGTTTAAAGTTTAAAGTTTAAAGTTTAAAGTTTAAAGTTTAAAGTTTAAAGTTTAAAGTTTAAAGTTTAAAGTTTAAAGTTTAAAGTTTAAAGTGTATTATTCGGCACAAGGTAAAGGCCAAGTGTTCCTTCAAGTCAGTGTTCCTTCAGGTATTAACCGATGTTCTAGGGAGCTGAAGGATCGCCCTCTGGTCTGTCTCCTCTCCTCTTCTGGCCTAGACCAAATACTTATGGTTATAAAATGAAATATGGCAATATATATGTACATATTTAATATCATTCATACCAGGGAGAGGCTGACATTCCACTGCTGCGTATCTGCTACCGCTACTGCAGTTTGAAACCCCCCATGGACCATGATCACATTGAGTAATGGACAATTCGTTTCCATTGCATCGTACGTTCTTCAACCATATCTTGCTGCAATCTCTATAGCATCTCATACCGTAATGCCATAATGCTGCTGGATAGCCTAACATTCGACAGACGACTTGAGCTTGTCTGGTATCCCAGCCGTCATAACAGATTGATCCCCATTGGCCTTCATGAAATATCTCTACTCTTCCCCGTGATTGTCTAGATGAATCAACTAGGCGAACAATGGTGACTAAAACAAACGCAATTTTAACATTATTTATTAATCTTATTGTTTAGATTTTGTTTGATGTCAATTGGTCAATCAGTCAGTGAGTCATTCAGTTAATTAGCCAATCACCGTTGAGTCAAATCAATAGATCTTATTAGCCTGGCCAAGGCTTATATTTCCATTACGCACCACCTGTCATTCCCAAAAGTACTATTTCTTTGTTTTAACGGTAGCCCATGAAACGACACATGAATATGTACACAACTTAAACAAATAATCTTATTATCAAGAGAATGACACGTGGTCTGAAATGGGAACACATTTCGCTCAAGATATTATGGGGTCTATTTATGTCAATCAGCTGATCAGTCGTATGTTAGTCAGTCGGATATTATTAAATGTAATATTTATTAGTTTTACCTCTTATGTTGGGCATGATCACTTTTTTAGGTGCAGAAAACCCACTTAGGAAAGTGCACCTATATCTAGTGATATCTTGGTCGGTAGCATTGTAAAAGATTATCCCAGCACCTTGTCCTTGTAGTAGGCGTATGTTCGATGACTGAGAGATCTTTTTCTTCACCCAACTGAACGGTATCTTTACTGCTATACCCTGCCACTGGTTACTGTATATTTGACGTTCCTTTTCGATTACAACCAGCGAGAATTCTGTTGCTTGCTGATGTTCTCTGTCTGTAAGTGTATAACTCCAGCGAAGTGTTAAGCTGCTACCTGGATGTAGAATATTGGGAGTATAGCTTGATTCCCACTGAAAGGCCAGACCTAGTATGAAATTAAATATGGCATCGTTACCACCGTCATCCTTGTCGTCATATGAAACTGTTACTAATATGACTAAAAATATTAATTCTTACCTATAGAGTGCATACCATACTCGTTTAAAACGTGGTATGAAATTCCACAAATTTGCACACATAAGAAAATTCAGTGGATTATTCTCAGTAGACTGTAGACTTACAAAACTTTACATTTAAGTCAGACCCCACTTAATTAAACCGTTAACCTTTTTATTTCCCGCGAGACATTATATCGTTTTTTGTTTTTGTTTTTTTATTATTACTTGGTATTAATAATTTTGTATTTGAACGTTCAAAATTTTCAATCTGGCAGCACTGGTTTTATTTTTTACCCTAAACTTGATGACGCTACAATCTAATTTCTATCACCGTCTTGTTTCAGAATTGAAGAATATTAGTTTTATACCAAGCCAAGTATAATAGAATTTGAACTGCAATTAAAAAACGAAATCGCTGTGGTACTATCTTATACTACGGATTTACAACTACTTAGGTTGGCCATGCGGTAATTATGCAAAGCAAGTAACCTATGTCATGTTATATTTCATTATTGAAATCAAATATTGTAAAATTTATAGGTACTGAACATGGTATTTTTATATTGTATTTGTATTGTATATTGTTTTTTTTTTTTAATATCTATAGACGGGATGAGGATATTATTTTTCTTAAATGTTTAGTAAAACGAAGCTAGAGAAGTTGACAAAAGAGATCGAGAAGCGGCTTGACTTGCTTCTTGGTTAGAACTATTTATTCACTCGACTGTAGATGATTATAAGTATATTGGACTAGTAAAGTGACTCTGGACTGACTCTCTTGGGGTTGCTGACTGACTCTGTACTGACTACCTAACTCTCAGCTATGAATTGGCTTGTATATGAGGGCTCATCTAGAGCAATACGTCACATATCAGGTTCGTAAAAGAAGAAACTAGATAGAACCAGTCATGCCATGACGAATGACGCAAGGCTTGGGAATAACACTTGACTTAATGCAAACATTATGAGCACTTACCCGCAAGACCTGTGCTAACGAAACCGTCAATAAAGCTTGCTAGCTCGGCTAGTAAAGAACACTTTACAATAGAAAACTTTTACAGTTTCAACTAAAATAAACTGTCTAAGCGAGAGCTAGCTAATGGTTGGCTTATTTAGATAACAACACTACTATTCCTGATGCGCATTTTCGGGAATTGCATAAGACCACAAAAGGTTTGCACCTTTAAAAAATGCTGCGCATTAGAAGATGTTGATTGCTAACCAACAAACAGGTGACAATCAAATGACAATAAAATTGTTGATATTGGTTGGAACATTTGCACAATTGGTTTTGTCTATTGACAAATAATTAAAGTAGCTAGGCAAACTAAAGTCAAGTTTCAGTAAGCCAAGATAGTTATAATAATATTTTCTTTACAGCCCTTGATGTAAATTGTTTGTTTTTTTTTTTTTTTATTTTATTTTTTATTTATATTCATTTCATTTTATTTTATTTTATTTATTTTTTCTTTTCTTTTCAATTAGAAATCTACGAATAACTGAAACAACTGTCTTCCAATAATTAATTTGCATACCTTAGAATAGATTATATTCAGATTATTTGAAAAAATATTTTCTTTTTACTTTAGATTTCATTACATTCAAATCTTTTAATTAACAATTCCAGGTAAATTAGAAAGAGGGGGTATATTCTCGTGCGATTAAGTTTCATTGTCTTCAACCCAATTTTCCCCCGAGAATTCAACTGAATGTTTTATTTTGCAATTTTAGGATTATTTACGTAAGAGTCTTTTGAAATTTTCCATATGACTTTGTAGCTAGTGGACTAGAAGAAAACTCGTTCAGTTGACTCCCCCCGGAAACAAACTTAGCATACCTTGCAAATCTGTACAATGGAAGATTTAAAATACACTTATCAAATTCAAATTTTCTCTAGGGCTGTGTCTGTTCTTTTCCAAATGCCATTCTACTAAATCTATTCCAATTTGGAGGCATAATACTAATCTACTAACAAATCACACTCATGATTGTGAGCTGCACGGCTGCCAATAGCGCCTTAATATGCAGCCCGTAAAGTCCTCTACTGGTTATAATGTGAAGCGCATTAAGATATTTGAAATGCGCTATATAAAAGCTCCCTTTGTTATTATTATTATTATTATTAATCTAACTAAACACGGTATGTTTTTACTTACCAATACCAGCTGAGGCTAGACCAAATATCACCAGTACAAGAAAATCAATAGTTTTATATTTTGCCATTCTGTCAGTCCAGCCAGACCATGTACTACAGCTAATCTTGGTTTACGAAGTAAATATGCAGGTGAGCTTACTAGCGAATACCACGGTGCAGGATTAAGCAAGAGATCTAACACCCTCGGGTATTTTTCCTCTGATCGAACAATGCACTAGTAAATATTTAATTATTGCAACATAAGCAATCTACATACTTTAATAATCCCACTGTTTAACCTTAGTAGGCTGTCATTGTCTTAGCACGTCAAAGACGTTACTAAGTTACCATGAAGTATTACAATGAAGTTTAGGTCACATTTTGGTGACCCGTTTTCAGCGCAACTTGCAAGGAATGACTTCCTCTCTAAGATTCCCCAAGAATTTTGCTTTCCATAATATGTGGTTATAAGGCTAAGTCTGTCATACAAATATAGCATACAATTACTGCCACTGAATGTATGGAGTAATTTAAGAATATGAACCGAGAAACATGATGTGCTTTTGGAATGCATGTATACTAATCGAAACGTTTGATGCAACGTTAATTATGTTGTGAACGGCGTCCTCTTTTTAGTTTATTTGTAATTATGACTTTTTGCTGTCTTTTTTTTTTTTTTTTTTTTTTTTTTTTTTTTTTTTTTTTCACTGAAATATGTCTTGTCGATAAAATTTGAAAGCAACTTATACTATGTATTACGGTAAAGAAAACAAAAAACAAAAACGGGGTCAGCCGAGGATTAGTTTCCATAGCAGCCTTTAGTCTCGCTCCATTCCTCTACGGTTCACTTCTCTCCCCACAAATAACGATTGAATAACGTCTGATTTCGATAATCTGGCTTGGGTAGACTAAAATAGCTAATGGTCACGACAGTATCCGGTCAAATTGTAAGGACATGTGAAACCTATAGTATGGGTTTGAAGTGAATTACAACCTTCGATTTTACAGTTTAATTAGTCTGTAGGTTGAAAAAAAAAATATATATATATATATATATATACTTCCTATCAAAGTATTCAGTAGGGCATTCATTAGAACAAACAATCAACTCTCGTAACTAGCATACCATGAAAGACAATATCGATTGATTGAATAATCATATTTCTCATTCAGTTCCGCATACCTTATCCCGGTACCCCCAACTTAGCATTGCTTCTCCATCAGATTACTAAGATATGACCCTGGGCTAACGCATAAACCTATAACGAAGTCTTTTTTCAAATAACATCGAGCTCACTTCAAATCAGCCCATCAACAGACATATATATTAATGATTATTTATACAGTGTGTTTATCCATAGGTTTCAGTGGTGTGTAGCGATATGTCCATTCCTCCAATGACCTTACCAACACAGCAATACACCTCTTCCAATCAATTGATTAAATACTCATTTTATACTTAGGGTAAGCTGCATTTTCACCTCAAAATATTTACAAATTATAATTCAAGAATGAACATCAGGAAAAAAAAAATTCCAGTTTTTGCTAACTACATTGAAAATCCAATCATTCCCTTCTTATGATCAAAGTCAATACAACAAAAGTAAACTTTTATTTGCTATTTTAGTACTACAAAGTGATGACTGTTAAACAAATTAGAATGATGTGACGTTTGTGGGTGCACCATCAAGACGGCAACTTTTGTTCACTGCTCCATTGATGTTCTGTAAGGGAAATGACGCGTATTAAAGTTCTGATTAACATGCATACATATCAGCTTGGATTTTTTAATATGTTTATTATTATTATTTATTTATTTATTTATTTTTGTCTTTCCTTTAATTTCTTAATTTTCTTTACATTTTCATTATTATTTCATTATTATTTTTTTTCTTTTTTCCTCCTTTCCTTTCTTGTTTCCTTCCTTGCTATATATTTATATTAAGATCCGTCATGCTTCAGTCTCAGATCAAATAACACATCTTGCTAGTCAGTTGCTCAATTAATTCCCTCTCGTCGATCTCGTTTTCTTAGTATTGTCATCATCTCAGCCTATGTACAATAGCTTATTTCTGAATGGTTTACAATTCTGTCATACCTACCATTTCACTGTTGTTAAAGGCTGCCGGTCCATCATATGCCCCCGCCATGCTATTCTCATTATTCCTTCGATAAAATAATATATATGTAATATTAATAACAAGAATGTAATATCTACCAAGTAACATAACAAAATATTAAGCTTTATTGATTATATGCAAATATGATATATTTTAAGGATAGCCGGCTAGCCTACAATCGCTGTCCTAAGTATGTTGCTCTACGATTTTACCTCGGAATGTATGCCAGGTTTGTAGATCTTTCAGTTTCCGTTCTTCTTTGTCCTCCTATAAAGCAGTAAAATTATCTTTGATCAATATAGGGGTTAAAATGCCGTCGTGTTTAGTGACAATGAAATTATGATCAGAAATAACACATTCACAAGTCGTTCAACTTACTTGCTAATTTAGCTTTGAAAAACAAAACACCAAGGATAATGAGAGCCACCACAAGCAGCGTTACACCAACTCCAATACCGGCAGAAGCTTTATTGGAGATTGAAGAATGTTGTTCACTCGTCTTTTTAATTTGCTCTGTGATTAAAAGGAAAGAAAAAATGAGTACTAAACAGAAAAACAACAACAACAACATCATTATCATCATCATCATCATCATTATTCATCATCATCATCGTCGTCGTCGTTGTCATCACCATCATTGTCATCTTCATCATCATTGTTTTTTAGGTCCTTTTTTTTCTTAGCATACTTTTTTATTTAGGATTGTCAATTATATTAATATCTTTTTAATAATCAATTAGTAGAACTCACGAAACTGAGAAGAACTTATCTGGATGCATTTATATATACCTGTATTATTTTGCAGCTGGTGACGTAATTTTGCAATTTGTTACTTACTCAAAACATTAAGCTTGATAACCGATGGAGTGGTATAAAAACTGCTCTTGACTTCACACTGGTAGAGTGCGTCATCTTCAGGCTTAACACTGAGGATTGTCAGAGAATTGTTTTTCATCAGGATACGACTTTTATCATGGTGCATAATCCTCGCATCAGAGTTGCTGACCAAGTTAGTCTTTGACGCTATCCCTTGCCAACTTTGGCTGCCAGCAGGTATCTCTCTGGTCCAGTATATGAGATGGAAGTCCTGCATGGCAGACTCTTCTTCGCTGGTGAGAAGAAATTCACATGGAAGAGAAACATCTGAACCGAGCTGGATATCAATGGATTGACTGGATTGTTGATTCCTAGTCCATCGGAAAGACTCTGGTATAAAACAAGAAAACAGGAGTCAGTATTATGCATATCAAACATATGAAAGTGTCTCTATTAGTTAGTTGGCGGCTTTGTAAGCGTAAAAAGAGTATCATCCACCTTTCAGAGCTTCAAATTGTCGAAGCATGTCAAAACTGGGTCAAAGCATGTCTCACCAGGTCGCCGTGGCGCTACATGACAGCAAACCATAAAAATACTTTATTTGCAAACGGCAAAGTAACCAACCAAGTTCACGAACATATAGATAACAAAAACTAAATAAAATTTATAATTCAGTTTGTCTAGAGCACAAATGCTTCTTGTGGGGGAAATCACTTCTGCAATCGGATTGCGCGACTCAACAGACTAAATTTGCCCGCGTTTGCACAATATAGATATGTGTAGGTTGTCGGTTTTGCAGCCGCTTGGGACTGTTTGGTTTTTGAGTCTCTTTATCTTTATTTGTAGGATTAAGAGTTAGCATTTCCTACATTTTTTCGGTTAAGGATTTTTTCATGGGATTCACGAGCAGTATTATTAACAATTATTTATTCGGTATAGCATGAAGAGAAAGCTTTTCATTTATGGATATGAAACAATCCCTACCACTACTCATGCATTAAGAAGCACTTTGTTTCCTCATAATAATGGTTTGTAACTCATAAATATTTCCCCGCTGGCTTTCGATATTGCCCAAAGCAACTTTGAAGAAGAAGAAAAAAATGTCAAATATTTCACTACTGCCTCCTCCGGATCTGAGACATTGATAGATCAAATGATCACGTCTGACCTAAGCAAACAGTTGTGTGAAAAGTTTCCCTTAATGGTATAATAAAAACAAGAAGATGCAATTCATCGACTAAGAAAGATAATGCGTTTTCGTGATGGCTAGCTAAAATGCTTACCTGAAATTCGGTTGTTCAAGCATAGAAACAAAAGAACGAAAAAACACCGTCCGATATCCATTATTAGGAAAGGTTCTTGGCATCTGGCAAGCAAAAAATTCTTTACATCTGTCTGTTGGTCAGACAGGACTCAAGCTCTTAATCGCAATTACGTCACTAGGGTTTTTTCTGAAAGTTGAGGTCATATTTGACCGGAAGTCGTACACTCTAATAAAGAAAACATCACCACAGCTATTTCTCATTGGTACCCATCTATCTGACCTTTTTTTTTTTTTGTATGACAACTAACAAAAAGGTTGTTAGCTCGACATTTGGAACTCCTTTCCAAAAGGTATTACACAGATAAACTCAGCCAAACTCTCTAAAAATTATCTGAAGATGATACCATACTTATTATATAATATTCCAATACAGCTTTTTCGAATATAGCCGATCCCGCAATCATTGTCCTACTTCCCTAGTTACTGTTGCTACGTCGAACAACATACTCATTAACGTATTGGAAGAACAAATCTTGATATCTCCAAGCGCATGCATCACTCAAATCATATAAGAATATTTTACCATTTAACTATTCACCTCATGTAGAATCAATGCTGAAAATTTTGAGTTAGGTGTCATAAGCACTTTAAATAATAATCCTAAAACTCGTACGAGAGACACTATCACCGTTACCAGTAGTTATAAAGTTATGGGGGGATTGTATCACAAGACAGTAAAGTTCGGTTGATTGTAAGGATGGACGCAGCTGGCGAATAAACATGTACACAAGACGGTTTGGATAAGCGCGTCAAAATAACAAGGTCCTGGAACTGGATTATAGATAGGCAAATTAAATCAATATTAGAAGTATCAACAGCCTGACAATCTGCATTTTGAATTTTGACTGCGTGCTGGATTCCAGATGGAAATGTGAATGTGTCAAATTGATATCAAATTACAGTCGTGCGTCTATTGTATTTTTATTATCGGTTGTTTTTTCTCTATACTATGTCGGCTTCTTATTCTACCTAGTAGCTTTTGATCTAGTTCTGTTATGAGTCAAAGGGAGAAAAATATTTCCGTTTGACTCGAATGACCTATTGGTTATGATTTGGCTAAATGATTGACTTATCAAAGTCTTAGATATATTACTAAAATATTAAATTTATGAAGTGGTAGACGCTGCAGAAGAGGAAGCAGTTGCTCAGCAGATTCATCTATTTTGAAAGCACGACTGAAATCAAAGTGAGAAAAATTACACAATAAGCATTTGTTTTTTATTAAAAAAAAAAAAACAATAAATGGGAGCAACTAATAAATCAATCAACCAACCAACAGACCAACCGACCAACGACCGACCGACCAACAACCAACCGACCAATAGACCAACCGACCGACGACGGACCGACCAACCAGCTGACCGAGTTATTACCAATAGACCAACCAATCGATAAAGTAGTTAAAAAGGCCTCATATTTTGCAAGTGGCTTGTTAATATATTTCTGTATCTAGACAGACAAAGCATACGTAAAACTCGCAATCCCAGGAATAAAATAAGATAATTGACGTACCTTTGCCAGATCTACGCTGTTTGTACACCGTTGCCATGACTACAGCTGCTATAAACACAGCCATAAATCCAATCATAATTCCTAAAACATTGAAGAGTGACAGACCAAACCAGGTATTTGCACTGTGATGTTGGCTTTCGTATTTTTCGACTGTTCAAAAAATGTAATAAATAAATAAAAGAAAAAAGGAAAAAAAGAAAACAAAAAAGAAAACAAAGATTCGACTATTTTTTTCTTTAATTTTATTTTAGTTTAAACAAGATAACGACATAAAGAAGCTTTCAAAACGTGCATGTATAGGTAGAGTCTATGGAAAGAGTAAGATCGAGAGAGGTTGAATTTTGTGATCATGAAGGGCAAGACTGCGAAGGCTTTTGTACCATTTCCAAAATCCGATCTAAAATCGTGTGCACTGCAAAGTTGTTATTAATATCCTTTTACACGTCAAACAGGCTGGACGCACCCGATAACATACCTCGTCGAAGCGTAACGTTTCCAAAGGCGTTTCCCGTAGTATTCCATGCATAGCATCGAATCACATCCACACCATCCAGTGTTTTCGCTATTTTGAATACTACAGTGCTAACTCTCTTTGTCATTGAGATTGCCCTACATAGGACTGTTGAATTTCGTGACCGTGGTGACCATACAATGACTGGTAACGGATACCCTGTCGCAGTGCATGATAACTGTATTTCGTTCCGGGAATCTTTTCTGTGTAAACTCGTCCTGGCAACTGCAACATTGGGTTTGTCTTTTCACAAAAGAAATAAATAAACTAGATTAGAGAAGTGGATCCATTCAAAGAAAAAGCCATTTGAAATGATATTGCTGATCTCCTATAGACTTGTCTTATTAATAATTAAGTTTTAGATTTTCTTCTATTATAAAGATAAGGGACCAGAAAATATTTTTGATGCAAAACATTTTCCAGACTCCAACCTAATAGCATTCAAGTTTTTTCCGGTACTCCCTTCAAAACCTCCCAATCCCCTCCATCCTCCTTTTTACCTTTCAAGGTCCCACATGTTCCATTGAAATAAAAAAAAAATTGAGGGCCCCTCATTTTCTCCTCCGATTTTTTCCCTTTTATATTTTCACCATTTCCCTTTTTTTCTAAATTGGGCTCGCTGTGATTTTTGCTTACATTTCACCATAACTCTTGCCACTGCCATGACATTTTCACCAACACCATTACCAGCTGAGCACTCATATACTCCTCCATTGATTCTGGTGGTATTCTTTAACTCCAAGACTTGCTCATTAGAGATCACTATGCTGCTGTTTCTCATCGTCCAGGTGATGTTTGGAAATGGGTCACCATTTGCAACGCATGTCAGTATCAAAGTGTCGCCTTCATTTAACGTCTGGTTTTTTGGGTAAAGTACGATGGATGCAGGGACTAAGGACAAAATATGTTGAGATTTGGTTTGCATTTATATTAATTATAGAAGGAGTTTTGTACTTATAATAAAATATTACAGAAGGTCTAGAAGCAAATGCATACACGAGAAAAAAATGATGTTACAAAGTGATGTATAGGAGAAGCAAAAAGGAGGTTTTTATTTTCTTCGAGATCCCTTTCTTTCCTTCTTTATTCTTTCTTTCTTTCTTTTTTTTTTTTTTTTTTTTTTTTTTTTTCTTTTTTCATTGTTCTTTCTTCCTTCCTCCCCTCCTTCCTTTATATTCCCTCCCTTCTTTCCTTCTTTTCTTCCTTGGCATTCTTTTGTAACTTTGCGTATTTATTTCTTGCTTCGAATTCCTGTCTTCGGTTTCAAGCACTTTGCTAATTGACTAACCTTTAACTCTAAGAAACATATTTGCCGTGTCTCCAAGTCCCAATGTATTTAATGCCTTACAGCGATAAACCCCTTCGTGCTCCTTCTCTACAGTTATCAGATGGTGGGCGCCATTGTTTGTTATTGCAATGAGATTATCACCATAAAAGAACTGATACAGGTCTGCTGATGGACTTGCTTCTGTTTGACAGTACATAGTCACTGAGTCTTTGATCTGTACAGTGTTTTGAGCAGGACTTGAGAACAACCTTGTGTTTGAAGGTTTATCTGGAAAAAAATATACAAATGAAAAGGGTACGACAAAAACAACGAAATAATAAACCGAAAAACCGCAAACAAGTAAATAAAAAAACAAATAAGGAAAACAAATAAAAAACAAACAAACAAACTAGAAGATCAAGAAATAACAAAAGAAAAATCAAAAACAAAAAACAAACAAACAAATTGACAAAAAATATTAACGAAAGATAGTAAACAGAAAGTAACGAACATAAATAGAAAACAAAACATAATAATAACACATTTTAATGTGTTGTTATTAAAAACATGTGTTGCGTGTTGTAATGTGTCGTGTATATAAAAACAACTAATTAGAGACATATGCAATATGCATTTTTCATTCTCAACCTTTAGAAGAACATGGATATTGATTTCCAGACCCATTTAACTATTTTTCGAATGCACGTTTATTTTAAATTTTATTTTAGTTCTCGGTGTAAGCCACTGACATTTTGTTGAGGAAAAGAGTGTTCTTTTTTTTTTCTTTTTTTCTTTACTTATCCCCGTCTTTCTGCTTCATTCCCCCTCCCCCTTCCCCTTTAAAAAAAAACATGTAACTACTTACATTGAACATCAAGCTTTGTAGAAACACTAACATTCCCAATGATATTGGATGCGATACAAACATACACTCCAGCATCAGCTCTGGAAGTATGGATAAGCTTCAATCTTTCTTCCGATGAATTTAGAGCCCTAAATATCCCATTTTCGAGTTTCATCCATGTAATTATAGGCTCTGGATTCCCAACAGCTTCGCAGTAAAACGATGTATTCAGAGTTTCCAGGATTGTTACATTGATGGGTGGAATGATTATTTCCGGTGTATCTGGAATAATGAAGCAAACATATAATGTCGTATATTTGGTTGTATAATCAAATGCTTTTCATTGGGAATAATCCGTTTAGGAAGCGCAATTGCAATGCCTTGACTTGAGATTGTGACCATTATATAGGATATCAGTTTACCAATCAAAATAAATCAGAACTTGAATTTAAACCAAAAAATAGGAAAAAGAAGAGAAGAGAAGAGAAGAGAGGCAAAACAAAAGAAGAATATGGAGTTTGTTCCCTCCATTCTCGCCGGTATATCTCACTTACAGTATATCTCCAAATGACTTGAGCTTAAAACCGATGTCCCGATGCCATTGTACGCCCTGCATATGTAGTTTCCTGTATCACTGCGTCGGGTACCGTTGATTACAAGAACATTGCTCGTACTCAAAATGCCCGAAACTCCTTCTTTTTGCCATATGATATTAGGGTAGGGGTTGCCAGTAGCATCACATTTTAAAGTAGCAACTGCGCCTTCTTTTAGTTTTATAGTCCTTGGATGGACGGTAACGGTTGGAGGATCTAGAGGTTTGAAACCAACATTAGGTATACTAAAGTGTTCTTTACATATCGCAAACAATGTATACGTCAGTTTGATTGCTATTTCATCAGGTAGGCCAAATGTTCACTGTGATCATGCATTGAACATTAACCTAGATTGCATCTTATTTTCAACTGAAAAAAGGATTGTCATCCATCTGGCATAAACCTAGGACAGCATATGGACCCTTCTCAAAACAATCTTGAATGCAAGGCTAAATGGAAATACTTTCCTGTTATTAGCCTCGCATCCAAGGTAACATTTTGAATGAGAAGGATCAAAAGCAAAGTTGAAGTCAAAGTGATGGGGATCTTTAAGACTACCTATAGTTGGTGCGCAGCCTATTGGCTTTTAACGACTTAATAAAAGTGATGATGATGATGATGATAAAGATGTTGATGTAAAATGCAGCACGAAAAATCTTATTTAAGAAAACTTACATTGCACGTCCAGCTGGGTGCTTACACCTTTTCCAACGCCATAGCTATTCGAGGGGATGCATGTGTATTTTCCAGAGTGACTTCTTTTGACTCGACAAATCTTGTGATAACCAGAACGGTTTTCTTTAATCAATTTCTGGTTGTGGTAAATACGATATGTTGGAGAAGGATTTGCAATGCTCGAACATTGCATTACGAACGTCTGGTTTTCTGCCACTTGCTCGTTCAGGGGACAAGTTTCGATGCTTGCATTAATGGGAGAGTAATCTGAAACCAAATTAAGAAGAAAGGTGAGATAGACCTGGGAAAGTGTCAAAGTGATGCAGTTGCAATCCCTCACTCGAACCAAATTAAAAGAGACCTCTGTCATAAACCTCTGTTAAGAGGAGTTGCACGCCGCTCTCTTTGCAAACCCCACCCCCCTCCCACACACACACACTCTTTATCTCTCCCCCTTTTTCTTCTTCTTCTCTCTCTCTCTCTCTCTCTCCCTAGCTTTATCTCTCTCTCTCTCTCTAAACAATAAGTTATGAAAACAGCAAACACGTCTTCCCATATGCTTACAAGCTATCCTGAGTTTTCAATATTATTGCGTTAGTTCGGTTCAACGGAAAGAAAACACTCGGCCGCTGCTCAGGTCGTTTCACCGTGTTCACTAACTTGAATGCCTTAATATTTAATAATACTTATTAATATTACTTCTTGATTACTTCACATTTACTAATATTTGTTAATACTACTTACTAGTTACTTCATATTTAATAATACTTACTTTGAACAAACACTGTTATTATGTCATCACTCGAATTCCCAATACCATTGTTGGCCTGGCATTGATACCTTCCTTCATCTGACTTGCTCCTGATCTTTAGGTCCAGAGTACTTTCCAAAGACAATACACGGGAGCGCTTTTCTATCTTATACCACCTTATTGATGGCTTGGGGTTTCCGGTCACATGGCACCTTACTTTAACGAGGTCACTCTGATTCGCGACGGTGCTTTTTAAACTCACAATTGCTTTAGGAGAATCTGTAATTTAGAAAAAACATAAGTGCGAGTTCTAATTTTATGGTCAATTTTCAATGTCAACCTATGCATACCTAAACTAAGCAAAAACTTCTGCTTGGTTTTGGCTATAAAACAAAGTTATATTCATCGACACATGGGGACTTAGCCGTGCACCGGGTCATAAATATAGCATTTGTCTTTTCTTGCGCCTCATGGCTGCAATGAGTACGACTCAATACAATGGGTAATGTCTCTTACTTATGAATCAACACAGAAAACAAACAATCAAAGTAAAGGCATAAAAGTATGTGTTATTTTCTCGCGCCTCATGGCTGCATCGAATATGGCTCAATGCAACAGGTAATGGCTTTTAGCTATAATTCAAGACAGCCAATAACAAACAACAATCAACTTAAAGACATAAAAGCATGTGCCATTGACAATTTACCATTGTCAGGAAATTGTCGACAATTATATCAATGATGCTTAATGACTTACACTTTACGTCAATGTAGGCTGATCCATTTGCAGCACCAATTCTGTTCCATGCTTTGCACACAAATACAC